>NW_027532009.1:441556-481212 GCF_008692635.1 Crocuta crocuta | reverse complement strand
ACCCATCAGCCCTCAGTTTGTTTCTCAGCATTCAAAAATCTCTCATGGTTTTTTTTTTTTTAAATGTTTTATTTATTTCTAGGAGAGAGAGAGAGAGACAGCGTGAGCAGGGGAGGGTCAGAGAGAGAGGGAGTCACAGACTGAAACAGGCTCCAGGCTCTGAGCTGGCAGTCAGCACAGAGCCCGACGCGGGGCTTGAACCCATGAACCGTGAGATCGTGACCTAAGCGAAAGCCGGACACTTAACCAACTAAGCCACCCAGGCTCCCCTCTCATGGTTTTTTTAACCACACATCCCCTCAGATTCCATGTCACCACTTCTGCGGTAGAAATTCTTTTTCATGCAGATATAAGTCTTCCTCATTTTTCTCTCTTGCTAGCTCTTGCATTACCCAGCAGGATAACAACCTTCTATCATTAGTATAATGAGCATTTACTCATTTTCTTTGATATCCTTTGAGCTTTATTCTACTAATATAGTTGGTACAATTCCCAGAGTTGCCCTAAAAGCAGAATGTTACAATGGATTTGAAGCTGAAATAGATCTGCATTCAAACATTAGTGTTCTGACCCTGGTGAGTGACATTTCGTTATCCAAATACCCCTCAAGTGACCCTGCTGAGTTATGCAAGCCTCTCTGATTTTGTCTTTGTGGGTGAAATGGGTCCTTGTAAAGTCTTATATGGGTATTTGTGCTTGGTGGGCCTGGAATCTAATACCTACTCAACAAACCTTGTCTAAACCCCTCACTTCCCAGTCATATAATGCACCTGAGAGAAAGAAAGGAAAGTGCAAATCTTTGGGGACATAATCTGTTCACATCCCTGCAGAGGGTAATTGTTCTGAATATCCTTATCTCCATTGTATGTTCATCATGGAGATGTTCAGAAGTGAACTTTTCTTCATCATTATGTGCCAGGAGGTTTATCAAGATAATAACACATTGTCTGCTCATTTCAAAAAATGGCTGTCTTGAAAAAAATAATTATTGACGTCTATATTGGCTACTTCACTGGTTGCATCAATTACTCCATCAGTTTTTTTGAGTTACATGATTCTAGAGAGTAATTTTAAGTTATTAAAAAAAACTACTTTGCCCAAGTTTGTCCTTGGATATTAAGGATTTCTTTAAAAAAATACAATATCATCAACCACTGTATTGCAAATGTAGCACAAAGCATTCCTTATACCCATAATGGACCAACCACATCATATAAATATGTAGAGAATACAACAAACAATGAGATATAATGCTTGGATAATTCTCATTCTTACTTTGTAAAAAAACATAAATAGTATTTGAAAATAACTGCAAATAATTCAAATTGATGGACTAAGAATTTTGTCTCCATCCATCGCTCTTCAAGTCTCTACCAAAGATCAATGTTAAGGGATTATAATGGGATTTTAGGGAGGTGGTGACTCCACTTTGGAAATAAAGTTCTCTGGTGAATGCATTCTGGAAAATCCCTCTCATTTCTGTAGTTCTGCAAAGGCAGTATGGTACTGATAAAGCTGAATTTCGATGTTGCCAGTAAACTTTGTTCCTAATTTAATTCAAAATAACTTTTGTCTATGAGATCTTAGAATCACATTTTTCAGAACACTTTGATGTCTATCCTATCTATTCAATAATTATTTCCCTGTATAATACCTAAGCAAGTAATGATATTCCCTGTGTTTGAACAATATCAACCCTGAGTTTTAGGATGTCATTCTTTTTATTGAACCAAAGTATATTTTGCTAAAGGCACTATCTATTAATGGCATCTACTTTTAAAATGAAATAGAGTAATTTTAATTTATCTTATAAAACTATTTAATACCTTTTATAAAGTCATCCATGTTTATGTTTTTCAAATCAGAAAAGATACTTCCAGTTCTTTTTCATTCCATAATTGTAAAACCTCACAATGTTCTCCATTGAGCACATATTGTATTATCTAGGAGCTTCTCAAGAACACCCTCAAAAGTGAAGGCAGTGGGTTCTGGGAAGGCTGCAGATGAAGCTGTCTGTCCCCGTGGTTACATGTGAATCATCTATCAATTTACACATCCTTGTTTCCCCTTTATTATTCTGTAATCAAGTATATTTAGTAAGACAAGTCTCTACGACTCTATACCTAGAGAGGCAGGGAAGAACTCTGTTCCAACATGGTCTCTATATTCAGACATTCTAGTTGGAATTGATGGTTTCATAGTGCCCTTGAGCCCAATTACCTTGAGTGAATCACTTAATTCTGGGCCTTAGCTTTCTTACTTGTAGATTGATGCCCAACATGTAGGCCTATTGCTAATGTGAGATGAAGTAATACACATAAAGCACCATATCGGTTCTATTGTGTAATAAAAGAATCATTATTTTTAATTTAACATGAAATTAGATTGTTGATACAATAGAATATTATAAATTTTCTTAATTTTAAATAACTTTTAGCAACATTTGATTAGTTTTAACTATTTATATTTATCTATATCTACATAAATATATATTGGTTACTATTTAATATCTATAATTTTCATATAATCCTTCACATCAAATTGATAACTTTAAATTTCTCTGTTCACTGATCTACGGATTAAGCATACACCAATCTAGAAATTTAGAACTCCAACTTAGAAAACACCAATTTAGAAAACTCTAAAATATCAACTTTACTGGGAAATATAAAACAGGAATTTTAAAATGTTACTTACAGATGAAAATTTAAATATTTTAAAATTATCTATAAATTTGTTTTGATGTGATACATATAAATGGGTATTTTTGTTTGTTTGTTTTTTAAATGTTTTATTTATTTTTGAGAGAGAGAGAGAGAGAAACAGCGTTAGCAGGGGAGGGTCAGACAAAGAGAGACACAGAATCCGAAGACAGGCTCCAGGCTCCGAGCTGTCAGCACAGACACGGGGCTCGAACCCACGAACCGTCAGATCATGACCTGAGCCGAAGCCGGATGCTCAACTGACCGAGCCACCAGGCCCCATGGGTATTTATTTTTGAGGCAACACATAATCCATAGTTAAAATAAGCTTAGAATATTTGAAATATATCAATAATAGGATTCTTGCTGCACTATGAGATAAAACACAGAGCAAATGGCCATTTGAACATGTATTACAACAGATTGTGTATTACACTATCAGAAGACATGATGTTTCTGGGAAATAAAAGACTATTGGAAGAATACCCAAGATAACCAGGGCCAGCAGTAGTGAGGGAAAGATGACTCAGTGAAGGAGAGACACAGAAAGAGACCTCAAAAATTAAGTTATTGGGGCGCCTGGGTGGCTCAGTCGGTTAAGCGTCCGACTTCGGCTCAGGTCATGATCTCACGGTCAGTGAATTCGGGCCCCATGTCGGACTCTGTGCTGACAGCTCGGAGCCTGGAGCCTGCTTCAGATTATGTGTCTCCCTCTCTCTCTGACCCTCCCCCTCTCGTGCTCTGTCTCTCTCTCAAAAATAAACAAAACATTAAAAATTTAAATTAAGTTCTTAAGGTACACATTTATAGATTTCTAAGGTTTTATGTCATTAATACCTTTTGAAACCTACAAATGTGCACCATAGCTTGCAGTTAATTTATTTCATGATATGTTTTTAATCCTTATTATATTCCTTAGTCTTAATTGGTGATGTCTATTCACCTGTGCTCTAATATCTTCTCTTGCCAGAAAAGAGACACCCACCCCATCACAACAGGCTTGAATGTTAGAGGGAAGCTCCCTGGCGCCCCCTATCTCCCATGGTTTGCTCTCACCAGGCAGCCAGGCTGATTTGTGAAGCTTGGCACTTTCTGGTAGTGGGTATGTATACATTGCTCATGTTCCACAAGCCTTCTGGCTGGTTATTCCTCATGTGCTGGGGTGATGATCTTTGTAGGCATGGACATTCTCCCATCCCCATGAACAGAGCTGTGGCTGAGGTGTATAGATGAATGTGCCTGAGAAAACTATCAAAGTACATATCTTCTTTGAAACCCTATCATGACTTTCCTTTTTTCTTTTTTCTGAAAACATGAAGTAATTAAAAATCTACATTTGAGATTAGATATGAAAGCCCAAGGGTACCTGGGTGGTTCAGTGTGTTCAGTGTCTTACTACTGACCTTGGTTCAGGTCTTGATCTCAAAGTTGTAGGTTTGAGTCCCCAGCTGGTCTCCTTGTTGGACATGGAGCTTACAAAAAAAAAAAAAAAAAAAAAAAAAAAAAAAGAGGGGGCAGATATGAAAAGCCCACTTCACATAAGACTATGTAGTTTATAAATGGTGCTTAACTCTGTTCCCCCAAAATTAATAGCATTAGAAAACAGCTATTATGAAAATTAGTTGTAAAAGTAGTTGCAAAAAGTGCCAAGATATACAGGCTACATAAAATTAGCTATAAAAACAAAAGCCAGGATACAGTCTATACAGTAGTGACCCAACAGTATTACCCATATGTAAAATGCACAAAAAAGTTTATAAGGTAAGACATCAGGTGCATATCTCTGGAAGACAGAACTGTAAAGCCAGCCCCCAAATAACCTGTATATTCTTCCTAACGTTTTATTACCTGAATCACCATAGCTTCTGATAGTATAGTATACAACATATCTCAAGTAGCATTCAGTTGTGACCATTTGCTGTGCATATTATTTCACCACAGTTTCTCACTTAAAATTATTTATAATGTAATTTATTACATATTAAGAATGATGTTGTTGAGTTAAAAATAACACATATATGTGCATCACACCAAAATAAATTTATTGATATTTTTGTCTACATCTTTCCATTTTCAAGCTTTCTGTAAACTATATACACGAATTATATTATTTTAAAAATTATATTGGGGAACCTGGTTTGCTCAGTTTGTTGAGCATTCGACTTTGGCTCACGTCACGATCTCACAGTTCATGAGTTTAAGCCCACATTGGGCTCTGTGCTGACAGCTTGAAGTTTGCAGCCTGCTTCAGATTCTGTGTCTCCCTCAATCTCTGCCCCTTCCCTGCTCACATTCTGTCTCTCTTTCTCTCTCTCTCATTCTCTCAAAAATAAATAAAACATTAAAAATTAAGGATATAAAACATTAAAAAAATAAAAAATATATTAAATTAAATGCCAATGCATAAAATTATAATGCCTTTCATACACTTGGATCTTTGTGTGCATGTGTGTGAGTGTTTGTTTTGCTTGTTTTTGTTTTGTTTTTGTTTTTATTTATTTATTCTTTACTTTCTCTGACTTTATATGTTTTAATTAATTCATTTAAATGAAAATTAGATAACATACAGTGTAGTATTGGCTTTAAGAGTAGAATCCAGTGATTCATCACTGACATATAACACCCAGTGCTCATCCCAACAAGTGCCCTCCTTAATGCCCATAGCGCATTTAGCTCATCCTCTACCCACCTCCCCTCCAGCAAACCTCAGTTTGTTCTCTGTATTTAAGAGTATCTTATGGTCTACTTCCCTCTGTTTCTATCTTATTTTTCCTTCTCTTCCCTTATGTTAATTTTTTGTGTTTCTTAAATTGCACATATGAGTGAAATCATATGGTATTAGTCTTTCTCTGACTAACTTATTTCACTTAACATAATACACTCCAGTTCCATCCAAATCGACGTAAATGGCAAGGTTTGATTAATTTTGATCACCAAGTAATATTCCACTGTAAATCATTGTATATATCTCACATTTTTTGTTTTTAGTCTTGTTATATTACAGACAGGTTGAGAACTTCTTCCATTCCAATTCATCTTCCAAAACTCAAATGAAGACAGCCTCTCAAACAAACTCAGATGTTGCATTTTCCTTGTTAAGGTGACAGAGTCACATTTAGAATGAGCTTGGGTACTGATTGCTTTCGTTGCATGAATTAATTAAATTCCAATCATAAGTTATGTTTTTATTTTTCATTTAGTTATACTTGCAATTAAAATATGATGGCAAAATGCCATCCAAGAAATGGCAGCTGCCAAATGTCCAATTCTCAAGATAGATGATTCCCTCCTTGCCTGCTTGCAATATTTTAGCAAAACACTCCTGTTTGGTTCAATTTTTATCTCAACATTTTTGAGACAAATTCTAATTAAAAAAGAATACCACTCCAAAATAATGTAAAAATTAATCTATCCTGAATGTATTATAGACATCTAAGCCTCAGTGGGCAGAGTTGAATCTCAGAAGATTCATTCCATTGTTTATTCACATGATTGACAAATTACAGAAAAAGTATCTGGGGACCAGGATTCTCAGAAGGGCCAGGTCCCCAAGATACTCAGTTATTTAAAGGAGAAGAAGTCTGCTTCACCCAGCATCAAACCCCAGCAGAGGACATGGCAAATTCCTACTTGCAGGAGGAAAGCATGGCTCACATTTGGGTGCGAGGAGGGCCAGGCTGATGGTGGAGCAGGGACACTTAAGGCTCTCAATGCTGGGAAGAAAGACAGGTATGGGAGGTTCATGTAGACAGGCACAAAGGTTCTCAGAAGGAAATCAACATGGTGTGTATTTTAGTGTCACATAACATAAATGTTATTGTAGTGTTTGCTTTGGTTATTGTGATGAATTCTAAAATTACATACATCAATAAATTATTTCTCACTCTCAAGGCAGTTTGAGCCTTTGCTGATGCTCTATTTATGTGAAAATTAAATAAATGATCTTATCTCAATAGCCTAGCATAGAAATCTATAGTAACAGAAAGTTACTTAGGGAGTCAAAGGCCATTTAGTTGACCTTAGGCATGATTGCAACAGTAACATTTTTTAAAATTATTTTTTATGTTTATTTATTTTTGAAAGAGAGAGTGTGAGCAGAGGAGAGGCAGAGAAAGAGGAAAACAGGATCAGAAGCAGACTCCAGGCTCTGAGCTGTCAGCATAGAGCCCTCGGCAGGGCCCAAACTCGTGAGTGGTGAGATCATGACCTCAGCTGAAGTTGGATGCTAACCACTTAATAGACTAAAAAACCCAAGTGCCCCTCAACAATAACATTTTTAAATATTTATTTTCATATAAATTCAAAGAGAGCTACAAAATTATATCTAAGGTTATACTGGCTGCTAAAATGGACTCAGCATTTTGGGAGGTAGATCTTTTCATTTTGATTTGTTTTATTTTACATTCGAAAAATTTAGCTCACTATAATTAAGGTACTTTTAGCATTTTAATCTTGAATTGATATCCTAAGCTCCCAGAGGGGCTGTAGAGAAGTCAGAGAAGGTATCATGGAGGTGATATCTGAGCAGACTGGAAGAATGTGAACCATTTAGAAATATACAGGAATAATGTTCCAGAAAACTGAATGTGTTGAATAGAAAGGGAATCAAGACCTATGCTGTTTGGGGCACCTGGGTGCTCAGCCAGTTGAGCGTCCCACTCTTTATTCGGACTAAGGTCATGACCCCACTTATCATGAGATTAAGTCCCCTGTCTGGTTCTGTGCTGAGTATGCAGTCTGCTTGGGATTCTTTCTCTCCCTCTGCCCCTCTCCCTGGCTCGTGCTTTCTCTCTCTCTTAAAACAAAACAAAACAAAACAGAAAACAAACAAACAAACAAAAAATTTGTTGTTTGAACAATACTGAAGGAGCTGGAGTTCTGGAAGAAGAATGGGAGAAAAGTGGACAATGAGATTACCGAAGAGGTGGGAAGAGACAACAAATAGGATCTCATTCTCTGTGAAGGCTTTGGCTTTTCTTTTATTTCTTACTCTTTAAGGAGTCACATATATAGTTCAAGATGTATAAGACACACCCAATATTGTATCTCTGATAACAAGTGCATAGATTTTGTTACAATATCATTTTCATTCCATATGAATTTTTCATGGTTAAATGAAGATAATCTTCCAAAGAGTTTGCTCAAAGTATGAAAGGAGGAAATAGAACTTAGCAAGACTAGTGAACTAAAACAACAGTGATTTAACAGAACAACTGATTCCTGATGTGTGAATAAACCGATTGGCCACATTGTTTTATTCACTTGTCAGGAATGATTCATAGGACCCTAGGCTCCCATTGCACTCTGTAGGCTGAGTGCCACTGTTGGCTCTGAGCAGAGGAGTGACATGCTCTGCCCTGTATTTCAAAGTCTCATTCTGGCTGCTTTACTGAGTATTTTGTGAACAAAGGCAGATGGATGTGGAGGGCTGCAAGGAGACTATCAAAGAATCCAGGGAGAGCAAGTGGTCCTGTTTTTGTATATACTTTCAGGTGAAGCCAGGTGATTTTGGTGAGAAACTAGATACCAGGTCTGAGAAAGACAAGAGTTGAGGTTTCCAGCCTGAGAAAGTGGGAGGTGGAGTAACCATCAGTGAGATGGGGGAGACACACTAAGGGAGACGGGTGGGCGAGACAGAAATGCAGGTCAGTTAGTGTTAAGTTTCAGATGCTAAGTAGACATGCCAGTGCGCATGTGAAATAGGGGAATTGCTTACATAAGGCTGATATTCAAGCGTGGTACACACATTTTGGTGTTGAGGGCCGGGTGATAGCATTTAAAGTTAAGAGCCTGTATGAAACCTCAAAGGAAGTGAGTGTCTGTGGATAGGTATTCAACCCTGATGCCCTACATTAACAGGTTTGGGTGTGGTGATATGCTAGCAAAGTAAATAAACACAATGTAAAAGACAGGTCTGTGCTGAATTCAGGGGCATATAGCTGTGCATGTTCAGTGACAAAAGTAGATTCAGGAAGAGAGTAGAATGCACTCTGCGATGCTAACAACAGATTACAACCACTAGTGATGCTTGAAGAATGACTGTAAATGTGACAGAACTATTTTGGTGGACTGCTGAGGGAAACCCGCTGACCAAGTGAATTCAAGTGGGAATGCAGGCAATCCACAGAGTTAACAGTCTCAGTAAGAGGAGTGCAAGTGAGTGGAGAACACAGTGACATCAAGACTTTATGATTTCTATTCTTTCTTTTTATTTTTTTTATTTTTTAAACTTTATTTATTTATTTTGAGGGTGAAAGGCAGGGAGGGGTAGAGAGAGAGGGAGAGATAGAATACCAAGCAGACTCCACCCTGTCGTCATGGAGTCTGATGCTGGGCTCGAACTCATGAACCATGAGACCATGACCTGAGCTGAAATCAAGAGCTGCACTTAACTGACTGAGCCACCCAGACACTCCTCTGTCTTTTTAAAGGGAGAGAAAAGCAGCCTGTTTACATGCTGAGAAATTATCTAGCAAAGAGGGACCATTGTTAATTCAGGGGAGTAAGAGAATATAATACCTGCAAAGCCTTCCACTTTGTGGGAGGGTAAGGAACTAAAGCATGTGTGGAGGGATTTGCCTTAACCCAGGAACAGACTTCTTATTTGGAGGAAGATGTAGGAAGTAGATACAGAGGAACAAAAGGAGGTTGGAGAATTTCGTTCTCTGAGCATCTGGATAGTCCTGTTGGAGGATTTCAGTTTTCTCTTCAGAACAACAGGTCTTTGCCAAAGGCATAGATATACAAAGAAGTGTTGAAAGTTTGAAAAGAGAAAAGCACATATGAAATAGTCACTGAGGAGAATGGAAGAGTAAATAGATGCAGGACATGTGCAGTCATTGATACATGGCACTACAGACACACTGGAGTTATTGGTATTGAATTTTGAGATAGCAACATTATGTGTTGTGTCTCATCTCCTTTATTGCAGGGAAGCTCATGTATGCCAGGTGGATGTTGCCTTTAACCAGGACTAGCTCTGACAATGAATGAAAGGAGAGCAAATAAAAGTGACATGTTAAATGTATACGAGAGAGTAATTACAGTGACTGAGCATCATATCTACCAGGGCAAAAAAGGACAGCAGTGAGGTACAGGTTAGCTCAGCACAGAGTTTCTCACACACACACACACACACACACACACACACACACACAGGTGAGAAAGAGAGAGCGCGCACAAAGCATCCATAAATACTCTTTGTGAGGAGAATGAATAAACTTCCCCTAAGATGCCATAGGAGATATGCTTTGTCTGATTTCTTCATCAGACAAAACTCATAGATGAGAAAAGAAAGTCATTGCTTCCATATGTGCCTGGTTTCTAAAACAATGTTGTTGTTATTATTCTTATTTTCCAAGTTTGGTGTCCATCAGAGATATTTTTTCATTTTGTTTTGTTTTTGTAGTTTTATTATTATTATTATTATTTTGAATCTTTGGACCAGAGACTTCTAAATTTCAGAGAACACAATGCATGAATTTGCTGAGGTTCTTTCCAAGATCTGGCATCCACATTCACCTTGTGATATAAAAATGTTTTCCCATAAAATCAAGATGAAATTATGCATTTGTCCCTGCGAAGTGTTGTATATAAAGTCCTGAAGTATTTTAATTGTTTCTGAAGCTCTAAACATCAATAGCTACAAATATTTGCATGATTTGTATAAAGTGGTTTTCCAGAATATTTTCCCTTCCACAGGTAATGAAGCCCCCAAATGTAACCACTGTCACTGAGTTTCAGCTACTAGGATTCCAGAACCTTCTTGAACGGCAGACGCTACTCTTTGCCATTTTCCTGTTCATCTACTTTCTCACAGTCACAGGGAATGTTGTCATTATTGCAGTGGTGAGCCAGGATCAGCGACTGCACTTGCCTATGTACGTATTTCTCAAACACCTCTCCTTTCTGGAGATCTGCTATACATCCACAATTGTGCCCCTTCTCCTGGCCAACCTGTTCTCCCATGGCCACACCATCTCCTTCCCCACCTGTATGGCACAGCTTTACTTCTTCGTGTTCTTTGGGGCTACTGAGTGTTTTCTTCTGGCCATGATGGCCTATGACCGATATCTGGCCATCTGCAGCCCACTTCACTACACTTCCCTGATGAATCCTGAGATCTGTACCAAGCTAGTGGCAATCTCCTGGTTGACAGGTGTTGGCACAGGATTTCTGCCCTCCCTAATGATTTCCAGGTTGGATTTCTGTGGGCCTAATCAGATAGATCATTTCTTCTGTGACCTCCCTCCCCTCATGAAGCTTTCATGTTCCAGTGTGTCTATCACCAGGATGGTCATCTTTTTTCTGTCAATTGCAGTGCTGTGCATTTGCTTTTTCCTTACACTTGTATCCTATGTTTTTATTGTGTCCACCATATTGAGAATTCCTTCAGGTTCTGGCCGGATGAAGACCTTTTCCACATGTGGCTCCCATTTGGCTGTTGTCACTATCTACTATGGGACCATGATCTCCATGTATGTTCGCCCCAATGACCACCTGTCACCTGAAGTCAACAAGATTATTTCTGTCTTCTACACTGTGGTCACCCCACTGCTGAACCCTGTTATCTACAGCTTCAAGAATCGAGAATTCAAAGAGGCTGTTAGAAAAGTCATGAGAAAAAAGTGTGGTATCTATGGAGTAAAAGTGAAGGGGAATTTCTTCTTTAGGTAAGGAAAATTAGCACAGAACATGCCACGGATTAAGTTTGGGAATATATGAGTGACAGGTTCAGAGCATTCAAACTTGAATGTCATCCTTGGCACTATGTTGAATTCCACAAGCCATAATGAAAGTTTTTTTTTTTTTTCATGGTCCCTTGGTAACAACTACTCAGAAAATAAATTCCCTTTATCAAATCATTTTAGGGGCAATTTTGTCCTTTGACACTTTCTTTCATATTCCAATAAGAATCTAATTGTATGATTCCAGGACATGATGATTTCAAATATTACTTTCAGATTTTACATTAAGATTTCTCATGAGTGAAGAAAGTTATACATCTTTTAAGTATTGTTAGTAGATTGGCCTAATAGATTCAATATCTGGTGCTATTGGTGCTTCGTAAATGTTTGTGGAATGAGGCTTGTGGGTGATTCAGACAGTTAAGCGTCTGATTCTTGATCTCAGCTCAGGTCTTGATCTCAGGGTCATGAGTTCAAGCCCCATATTCAGTCTACAATTACTTAAAAATATTTATTGGAATGAATGAATGAAAATATATAATTGATTGTTGACATAAATTATCTCCTAGTGAAAGAACAAAGAAAAAAATTTTGAAGTGCCAAAGATTTATCTAAAGTAACTTAGTCCTTTAAATATTTTATTGTGTTTAATAAAATTCAAGGAAAGGAAGGAAGGGAAGGAGGAAGACAAAGGGAGGGAGGCATAGGTGGAAGTAGAAGGACAGGTGGAGAGGGGAGAAGAAGGAGAGAAAGATCAAACAAAGAGGCAGAGAGAGAAGGAAGAAAGAAACAGAGAGACATAGAAAGCAAGCATACAAGCAAGCAGGGAGAGAGGGAAAAAAGGTAGGAAAGATAAAGGAAAAGAAGGGAAGAGGAGGAAGAGAAAAGGGAAATCAACATTTCTTTTTTAAAAAGTTTATTTATTTTGACACTCAGGAAGGGGAAGAGAGAGAAGGAGAAAGATAATCCCAGGTAGGCTCTGTACGGTCACCAAAGAGCCCGACATGGGGTGGCAGGGCTACATCTCAAAAACTGTGATTCATGACATGAGCTGAAATCAAGAGTCAGATGCTTAATCGACAGAACCACCCAGGCACCCCCAAAGTTTCTTTTATTCAGACAATATTTAGAAGACCTCTAGTAGTCCTGCCTACTATCTCATTCATTAATTCCACGAATATTTTCAAGGCTCCTATATAGTCAATCCCCTTCTTCAGTCTGGATTCCCCAGGAACACAATGGTAAAGAAATTGCCAAGGAAGGTTTTGCCTTAATGGAGCCTGTAGTTTTGAGGGAGAGAGAGATGTAATGGCTTATAAAAGTAATAATTGATTTATGTCTATTTGTGATGTTTGTCGTGAAAAAAAGTGTAAGCTATTGCATCTATATGGAACAATAAAACCTGAATCAACATGGAGGGTTAGAAGAACTTTCTAAATTTGTATTGTTATTTAATCTACACTTTAAGGGTGAGGAGAATAAGAATGGAAGTAGGAGCCCAGGCAGAGAGCATGGCATGAATGTCAGGAGAGGAAACCTGGGGACATGAGGATGGAGGAAAGAGACAGGTTTGGAGAGAAAGGCAGGAGCTAGTCCCTGTAGGTCATTAAAAGCCTTATAAAGGTTTTTGGGTTTTACACCAAGAAAATTATTGCTTATCAAAAAGCATCAAATAGGAAATGACATGATACATCTTGCATCTGCAAATCTCACTGCTATTTAGAGAAAGGAGGGAAAGAAAGCAAGAGTTGCTGGAGCCAAAGCAGTAGTCCACATGGGACAGGAGCTTTGCTTGATTTTAGGTTTGATTACGTAACTCAGCACAGGAAATGCCTCACAGATGGTGAGGTCAGGAGTGAAAATTCTAGACTCATTCACTCATGCCCATGCAGTGGGGCCAGTCTGTGGTCTCTTCACAGATTCATGATGTGATCCACGTCTACACCTGAGCTTTAAGAGTAAGGACACTTTGATCCTTTGGTCATGAAATTTCCTCCCATCACCAATTTGTTCTTTTTACCTTCCTTCTTCCAGCCCTCATTTCCTCTTTCTCCAGAATTTGACCGGTGAGGACTGTTGTTAGTCCCAGATCCACTTGTTTCAAATGTTGAATAAAAGGAAAATGAGGCAATGGAATCTGAGATAGCACAGGAAATGGTGATTTAGGAAGAGAAGTGTCGTTTTAGGCTTTTGGATGGAATATCAAGAAACAATCAAATATCTTACCTTTCAGATGTTCATCACTGATCAGTATATTGTGTGCCTTATATTTAACTAGACTTCTGTTATCTTGCCAAAAAGCTTCTTTCTAATTTTAAGCTTGATAGGTACCCAGCTCTGTGTATGTCTTTCCAAAAGATTATTGACTATATATGAGAGATTTTCAAAAATTGATGTCAAGTGGACATTTGGATGCATGAATCCTGAGCTCAGAGGAGTAGCCTGAGTGAAAGCCAAAATTTGGAGTTTTTAAAAAATATATAGATCATATTTGAAAGTGACAGAGCATGGGGGAATTTCAAAACACAAATTTTAAGTACAAATTTTAAGAGGTACCTGAAAGTGAACAAAGAAGGAACAGTCACAGGGTGGAAGGACATTTGTAAGGCAGTGTGTACTCTTCTAAGGGAAGAGAATGTTTTGGAAGGAGGAGGTCGTTAAGATGCTACATGGAAATTTCCAACTCAGAAGTTGCTGTTGTTCCTGGAAAGGGAAGAAGCTTCTTTTGACTGGGAGTGGCTTGCAAGGAAAGGAAAGCAACTGTGTGTATGCAAACAATTACCCTGAGAAATGAAACTATCAAAGAGTGAAACAAAAGTGCCTATACTGGAGGAATCACTGCAGTTTTACAAGATGTAAGATTTTAGCATCTGAGTAGGTTTGAACACTTCTGGTAAGAATCTATTAGTGAGCAGAAGTTTGAGGAATGAACATGGAGGTGATAACTGAGAGCCTAAGGTTGAAAAGAGAGTGATCTGAGGCAAATGTTATTTAAATCATCATTCAATGGGAAAAAGATTTCATTTACTATGAACGGCTGAAGGGAGAGGATATTGCAATCTGATGATCACTCAGGGAAATAGTTGGTACTTGTACACACCCTCACCTGAGGACTTACATGGCTTATGTTTCTTCGAAAAGGTCAACAGCTCTCATTCAGGTTTGAAGAAAGTGACAATGGCATTCCAAATTTATTTTTTTAATGGAATTGATCTGAAGACAGGTGGACTTTGGATCAAAAGTGAGTGCCTAGCAGGATATCACTGATTTATTGTGAAGCTGAGCTGCCTGTCTTGCACACTCAGCTTTAAAAGTAGACAGTAGACAAAAACATTGGTTTTGATGTGTATTTCCCTGATAATGAATAATGCTGAGCATCTGTTCATGCATCTGTTGGCCATCTGGTGTCTCTTTTGGAAAAGTGTCAATTCATGTCTTCTGCCCATTTCTTAACTGATGAAAGGACAAAGAAGGTGTAGTAGATATATACAATGGGAAATTGCTCAGTGATCAAAAAGAATGAAATCTTGCCATTTGCAACATAGATGGAATTAGAGTGTATCATGCTAAGTGAAATAAGTCAGTCAGAGAACGACAAATGTATGATTTCACTCATATGTGGCATTTAAGAAAATCAGCGGGTGAAAATAGGGGAATGGAAGGAAAAATAAGATAAAAACAGAGAGGGAAGCAAACCATAAGACAGTCTTAAATACAGAGAACAAACTGAGGGTTGCTGGAGGTGGATGGGGGGATGGGATAAATGGGTGATAGGCATCAGGAGAGTACTTGTTAGGATAAGCACTCGGTGTTATAAGTAAGAGATGAATCACTGGCTTCTACTCCTGAAACCAATATTGCACTATATGTTGCGTAACTTCAATTTAAATAAATTAATTAAAAAGAAAGACCACTCAGGTGTTTGTGTTCTGGCTCATACAGTGAAAGACAGGGTACGTTTTGGGCTGAGACTTAGGTCTGTGGATAAAGCCGGAAATAAAGACAATGAAAGAATGTACTTTACAGTCTCAGATTGTCAAGAAAACAAATCAATACATATTAGGGAAGTGAAACAAATAATGATTAGAAATCCAGAGTTAAGAAAAAGAAAAGAAAAAAGAAAAGGAAAGAAAAAAGCAGGATTGTGTTACAGGATTGTGTTATTTGTTATAGGATTATTTGTGCTATCTGGATCTATAGGCAGAGACACAAGGAAGTTTAATGGCTCAAAATAGTAATTTAAGACAGGGTTTAGTTTTAGGTGACAACAAAGCCAAAAGTAGGGCTATAAGAATAAGTGGAGAAATCAGGTTATGAGAAGAAAGGTGGATTGGGCACATGACTGGGGACAAGAACTCCAGCAGGAAGAAAAATTATGGTCCTTCTGTCATTTGTAAATTAGAGAGAGTAGTCAGCAGTTTAGTAAATCTTCTCAGTAAGTGGAGAATTGGTTCAGTATATCTTTAGCATGAGCCTTAACATATTCATACATATACTTATGTGTGTGTGTGTAGTGTGTGTGTGTGTGTATATATATATATATATAATGAGGTTTATTTTATTTTTGAGAGACAAAGCTTGAGCAGGGGAAAGGCTGAGATGGAGGGAGACAGAATCCAAAGGTGCTTCACCCTGACAGACCACGACCTGAACCAGAGTCAGACATTCAACAGACTGAGCTACTCAGGTGCCGCAAGCATATTTTTTAACAGGGAGAACAATATCCAAGGCAAAGCATTAAAAGGTAAAACAAGGAAAGGGAAAAGTTTAGCAGTTCCACTTAAGAAAATTAGTGCTCAGTTTCCATTCAGGCAAGGAGGTGGGATAAGAGTCATGAAGTGATGGCTGAACAAGAGACATGAGTACCAAAGGAAGGGCTTCACTGTGATTGATCCCGGGGTGTCATCTTTCTAAGACCTCTGGTGGGGTGAGCCCATCACCATTCTCTAAAGGTATCACGTCAGCCTTGTGTGGAATGTGCCAGGTGGAAAATGTCAGAGTCTCCATCTTTGATGGAGGTACATTGAACATATTTTAAATTAAACACAATTTGATTCTGTTTCTTTTAAGAGAATCTCTAGACCATTATGTTGTGCTTTAAAAGAGCCAATGTTACATGTGTTGCTGGTTATTTACTTTTATTCTCAATTGTTCAAAAACTATGATACACTGAAGGGTAGTATATTTTTAAGAAGGAATCATTTCAGAAATTAGACATTTTTTATTATATCATGGACCAGGAAAACTACATGGAACTTTTAATGGAGTTCATCCCTGATAACTGCAAATAAATTTCTGTAATTAAATATTTTACCAATAGAAACAAAGAATATATCATTTTCTTGATTGTTGTTTAATCATGTGGTTGATTGTTGCAGACTGAGTCTGGAGTTCTTCCTTGTACAGCAAGAGAGAGGATGCAGAATTGAATATGAGAGAGGCTAATGTCTGGGAGGAGACAAGAGCCCTAAACAGGGATTTTGTCTCCGTATTTATTGAACTCCCAAGATATTACCCGCGTGGTAAATGTGAAGAAAACAAGATCTTACATGTGAACATGGAGAAAACAATCAGACTGTAATTATTAACTTGTATGTGTAAGAAGTAAAGGGTCTGGGGGACAAGCAGATTTTGTGTTCAAAGTACAATAGTGTTTTGGCATCAGAAGGAAAGTAATTTCCTACAGTTAGTTGTCATCCCACTACAATATCTCCTTAGCTAACTTTAGGCGCTTTCGCCATAGTGGCAGCTTTCTGCCCTAAACTTTTTCTAACCCATTTATGTAAGTGGATCCTATTTCCCCACAGCTAATCTCTCTATTAAATGTGCAAAATAAAAAATAGCATTCGGTGTGATGTAGTGATCCATTGTTGTTAAATATACACCTTTACCAACAATATAATGACTGCAAAGAAAAGATAAGTTGACATTCAATTGTTTCTATCTCTAGCAAACACAGAACTAAAAGTGATTTCTGAACTCCAATGACTCCAACTAGATCCTGACCCATTTCTTTTTCTTTTTCTTTTTTTTTTTTAACATTTATTTATTTTTGAGAGATAGAGAGAGGCAGAACCTGAGCAGCGTCGGGGGAGAGAGAGAGGTAGATAAAAAATCCAAAGCAGTATCCAGTCTCTAAGCTGTTTGTTAGAATAGAGCCTGATGTGGTGCTCGAACTCACAAACTGTGAGACCGTGACCTGAGCTAAAGTCGCATGCTCAACCAACTGAGCCACGAGGTGCTCCTATCCCCATCATTTCTATGTGATCATGGGACATATGTTTTCTTGAAGATTAATTACCCCTGAATCTGTCATTTGAAAACAAGGACTATGACTTTATCCCTGGTTTTAACTTATCATCCTACTCACAACAGGTAGCAAATGAATGGACACAGATGTAGGACCAGACAGAAGAGAGACAATTTACTCATGACACCATACCAGTCTCACAATGTCTTTCGATTGACCCATTGTCTTATAATTTCTGTCATATCTTTCAGTGAAGTTGGGCTGATTAGATTGTCAGTTCATTTAGTGCATACTATTAACAGTGAATACTAATTACATAACATAGTGGTCAAAAGCATATGTGAATTAGATATTCATTTGTTCAAATTCTAGCTCTTGCACACATGGGGACCATGGCATGTCATATACCATTTAATCAATGTCACCTTTAAGTAACTCAAATTTTGAAAGGAGGAAAATAATATTCACCCCACGATAGTTTCTATCTATTCCTTGAAGGAGATCTGCATACATTAGGCTATCTATAACTATTGGATTATTTATGGAGTGGATGTGTTGATATTCAGTATAAGTTCTCAATTCAGGCCACAATACTCATCTGATGACGATGACTCACACCTGCATTTCTCTATGGGATATGCACTGGGTTGCTGAATCTTATTGTATACCCCTTCCAGGGGCATCCTGTAGCCACTGACTAGATACGAAGGCCTGCCCATTTGACCCAGTTTTCCATGGCATGCCCAGGGCCTCAGGTATAGCTGCAGTGTGGGGCAGCTTCACCCTTGTCCTATGCCTACCTCCCTCACTTGCTACAGGTGTATCTCCTAACAGGGTTCCAACTGTCAAATGCTCCAGGTCCTGAGTCAATATCTATCCTTAAGGAGACACCTTTAAAGCAGAGCATATCAATATATGCATCAATTCCAGTTGGTGTGAAACAAGGAGGGGATGGAAGGACAGAGGTCAGAACACCCAGGAATTCACACAATGTGGGAAGATAA
This sequence comes from Crocuta crocuta, assembly GCF_008692635.1. Taxonomy (NCBI): domain Eukaryota; kingdom Metazoa; phylum Chordata; class Mammalia; order Carnivora; family Hyaenidae; genus Crocuta; species Crocuta crocuta. The sequence goes on along the minus strand of NW_027532009.1, from coordinate 462,569 downwards.
GTTTGCTATCACAATACAATACTCATGTACCTACATTCATATTGTAACCTCAAAACTGGGTTCACATCTTGGTTGCCATCAGGCCAAAAGACATAAGCAAGCCAAAGAATGGAAAAAGAAGGAAAAAGACAAGGAAAACACTGGGGATATTTCCCAAAGCACTATCTCCATGAACAAAAAATGAGAAAAATTTTTCAAGCTTATTTATTTATTTTGAGAGAGAGAGGGAGAGAATCCCAGTAGGCTCTGCATTGTCAGCACAGAGCCCCTGGCAGGAATCAAACTCACAAATCACAAGATTATGGCCTGAGCCAAAGTTGGACACCTAACCAACTAAACCACCCAGATGCCCCCAAAATTGGGGAAAGTTTTGAGCTCAGTGTCCATGTATATTTCATGAAGGGGCTTGGCAAAGGAGAATCTAGTGTAAATTGGGGCAAAAGTTACCTTAAGGAGACAGAGTCCTGGTCCTAGTTCACAAAGGCCAGCAAAGATAGACATCCTCAGTTCTCTGGCTCTAGGTCTGTTCCTTATTTAAGTGCTCAAAGGGGGTTTAATCCTGAAAAACAACTCAAGAATGGCGGGGGGGAAGGTGTTAAATAGGTGATGGGGATTAAGGAGAGTTGCATCACCACATTGTACACCTGAGACAAATATTACTTGTTAACTAACTGGAATTTAAATAAAAACATTTTTGGGGCACCTGGGCGGGTCAGTCAGTTAAGTATCCAGCTGTTGACTTTGGCTCAGGTCATGATCTCACTGTTTTTGGGTTTGAGCCCCATACTGGGCTCTGTGCTGACAATGTGGCATCTGCTTAGAATTCTTTCTCCCTCTCTTTGTGCCCCTCCTCCACAGTGTGCGCACTCTCTCTCTCTCTCGAAATAAATAAATAAACATAAAAAAAGAAGTTTGCTTTTTAAAAAAACATTTTTTAAAATGTGCTTTAGGTCAATCTTTATTTTCAAAACAGCACTGAGAGTTTTACCACTGATTTATTTTCTATGGTATGGTTAGAATATCTCCTGGCCTAGTAGTGGCTGTTTGTTTTTACATTATTTTTCCCTTAAATAAATAACTACTAATGTCTATTTTTCTGCAATTGTAACATATCACAGTAAGTTCTGCAAGAACTGTGCTTGGGCAAGTCATGCTGGTGAGGCATAGATGACAAAATGTTTGGGTGCCTAAAATGACTTCTATATTAAGAAAGCTATGTCTTGTCTTTCTTTTTCCAAGGACAACTAAATCTATCTGCCTACAAAATATGTAAATTCTATTGAAATAAACAACATATGCAGACAATGACAAGTTCTGTGCTTTGTGAAAAAAGATAGATCTCATGTTCTGTTATGAAATGACTTGCAGATGAATAGCCTGGGAGTACACTAGATAGATACTTCCTCCGTCTCCTCTGAAAAAATTAAGGGATAGAAAATGGGATCAAAACTAAAACATGAAAAATGGATGCAAAGGGTTATATCATATTGCCAAAACAATAATCCATTAGGTAATCAAAGAGCAGGAGCTCATTTAACTTACAATATAACTTAGATACCCAGCAGCAGTAGGCTGGTACAAAGATCAAGCTTCTAAACTTTTATTATTATACTCTCTTCTTGTTGCCCTTACCTGCTGGTGTTAACTCCATATTATATACCTTGGTGACCTGTATTTTCTCTTCACTTACCCAGTTAGTAATGCTTTATATTTAAAAACAATCTGTATCTTATCATTCTTGATGAGGAGCATAAGACAAGCTGCCACCTGGCAAACAACCCTCACCCCAGGTGGGATGTGTGTGACATTCCTCAGCACTCCTGGCTGCCCAAGGACAGGGGAAAGGGGAAGAACAAATGTTTAACTGATGGAGGACACAAGTCCTGCAGGACCTGTGTCCTCCATCAGTTTACAAATATCTTAGTAAAAACAAGGAAAAGGCAGTCCTACCCATAGCCTAGTATCCAGAAACCTAGAGACTCAGTTTCCTGGAGCACCAACATTGCCCTCCTCTCCACAGTGATGTGGGGAGCAAAGACAAGAAGAAATGGCAGGTAAGATTAAAGGTCCTTATAACTTGCAGCCCACCGATAAATACCTGAGGCTGGCAGAGTAAAAAGTTTCTCCAGGAACTTCCTATTATTTTAATGTAAATGCTTTGCTAGAGGGGAAGACAACCTTAGCTAGACAATAGCTGGGCATCCAGTATCTTGTGAGTCTTCTTTAGGTTATGAAAATCCCACTGGAAACATTCCCTGCAGAATTAAAAAATTTTTAAAAAGTTAAATCTAGAGGTTCCTTATAAAATGTCCCAGCAAATCAGGTATTTATTATTATTTATTTATCTATTTATTTATTTATTTATTTCTGAGAGAGAGAGAGAGAGAGACAGCATGAGCAGGGGGGGGTGAGAGAGAGAGAGAGAGAGAGAAATACAGAATCTGAAGCAGGCTCCAGGCTCTGAGCTAGCTGTCAGCACAGAGCCTGATGCGGGCTCAAACCCATGAACCCATGAGATCATGACCTGAGCCAAAGTTGGATGCTTAACTGACTGAGCCACCCAGGCACCCCGCAAATGAGGTTTTAAAGGGCCTATATTCTTCAACTGCCATTCTTGATGTACTTATGTAAATAATTGAGACAAGATCCCTTTGAAATTAGAATTATTTTGCAAGGAAATTAATGTTACTTTGGTTATCTTTGGTAGAAATGAGGTGATTATACAAGGAAAAAATGTTTCAACAACACAACTATGTAAATATTAAATGCTCATAATGTACTGGATCCTGCACTTTACCTCCCAAACATACCCAGTTTCTCCACAGGGTCTGGGACAGCCCACGGGTCCTGTCCCGAAGCTTTAGTAAAACCACCTTTTTGCATCAAAGATATCTTCAAGAATTCTTTCTTGGCCCTCAGCTCCAAACCCCACAAACCCCACCATCACCCCCAAAAACCTCATCGATTTTGTCTGCTAAAATAACTCTTAGACAGTCTGTCCTCTGTTTAGATGCTGTCTCTAAAGATACACAAAGCTAACAAATCTTACCTTTGTAGAGGAGGAAAAACTTCCTCTTCTACCTTTGCAGAAGATTAAATGATCTAAGAGTTAACTTGGCATAAAATGGCTTACAAGAGGAAAGGAAAGAAAAGAATTTAATTACATGTATACTGGAGCCCCAGAAAGACATGTGACTCAAAGGATGCCCAAGTGATTGAGGTGTATATGCCATCAGAGCTAGGGAAAAGTACCGGTGTTTGGGGCTTCTGGAGTTGGAGGACGCAATTCACATGAAAGTGATGGGGAAATGTTTGTTCAGCAAAGATTTTCCTGCAGTGCAGCTAAGTTTAGGTGAAACATTTATCTCTGGCAAAAGCTCTTTTCCTAGTATAGACCCCCTTTCTAATGTAAATTTCCTTTATCATTGCAGATGTCCCCATAAATGGGGAAATGTGCACTTCCTTCTTCTAAGCAGCTAATTAGGAGGTAAAGTCCTTTTCCTGAGTCTGTTGGGTCTTGATTGCCTAAATTTTAAAATATTTTTCATGACCAAATGGAGTATGTTGGGGTGGCAGTACAGAAAGTCATACCCTTAAAAATTTCAGAAAACCTCAGGAGGCTAATCACATGGAATAAACAGATTTTGTATTCATAAAACCAACTTCAGTCGCGTGCTGGGGCTGGATCTTAGTAGCTTGAAAGCTAATTGGTAAATTTGCAGGAATATTATTGGTCCTGTCCTTAAATTGTTGGTAGTTTTATTTATTATGGTGGGAACCTTTATACTATGGAAGCCAAATGATGCTTTTTTGTATGTTTCTTTATATTAAAAAAAAAAGTGGGTTTGTAAACATGTCTAGTGTTGGGAGGAAGAATTTCTTCTGCCCTTCAAAGTCTTCTAGCTCTCACCCTCCCCTGCTCATGCTGTCTCTCTCTCTCTCTCTCTCTCAGAAATAAATAAATAGATAAATAAATAAATAAATAAATAAATAAATAAATAAATACCTGATTTGCTGGGACATTTTATAAGGAACCTCTAGATTTAACTTTTTAAAAATTTTTTAATGTTTCATTTACTTCTGAGAGAGAGACACACAGTGTGAGCAGGGGAGGGTCAGAGAGAGAGGGAGGCACAGAATCTGAAACAGCCTCCAGGCTCTGTTCTGATGCGGGGTTCGAACCCACGAATGGTGAAATCATGACCTAAGCTGAAGTCAGACGCTTAACTGACTGAGCCACCCAGACGCCCCTGGATTGAACTTTAAATAGCCACTCAAGACCAGAATCCAATACAAATACTCCCCATCAGATTTCACTTGTAATATTTATAGATTTGGGTGAATTTCTGTCTTCTCAAAATCCCCAAAATATTTTTGAGGTTTTTGGAAGTGACCTTCTTTACTCAACTCTTAAGGCTACTATAAGCAAGGTATCAGGCTACTATTTCAGTGGGACTGTATTGACTCCATAAAGTTAACTCTAGTTATTTAAAGCTGTCTGGTCATATTGGAGTCTATGCATGTCTCACTTAACAAGACACTCCAGTCAAAGCCTGAATAATATAAGTTTCCAATTACATCTTGTTATGAGGAGAGTATATTCTTATTGAATTTATGCAAATAAATATGTTATCATTAAAATATAAACATTTTTCACCGAGAGTTTCTCTATAGTGAAAATATTCAATTTATTTCCCCACCCAAGGTAGATCTGTAGAGCCTGTTATCAAAGGTGTTAGAGACTGAGCACAAGAGCCTTTTTACCAGATTGTATTTTTATTTTATTTTAAATTTTAATATAATTTGGTTATATATATATATTTTTTCTTTTAAGTTTTATTTAAGTCATCTCTACACCCCATATGGAGCTCAAACTCACAACCTGGAGATCAAGAGTTGCATACTTCTCTGACAGAGCCAGCCAGGTGTCCCTAGCAGATTATATTTTAAAAAGGCTCCTTCTTCCCATCCCCACTTTAGATTTTATAATTTTTTAATGTTTAATTAATTTTGAGAGAGAGAGAGACAGGAGAGTGGCAAGAGTGGGAGACACAGAATGTGAAGCAGGCTCCAGGATCTGAGCTGTCAGCACAGAGCCCGACATGGGGCTGAACCCACAAACCTGGTATCAAACCCACAAACGTGATCATGACATTGGACAGTTAACTGACTGGGCCACCCAGGTGCCCCTGTGTTTACATTTTAAAGACATAACATTTATAATTTCAAGAAACAGAGAAATAATGGAATTCTTTTTCTTAGAGTTTCAGGATAATTGTTATTTAAAATTTTCTTTTTGTTTAAATTATGTGCAAGACAATTTTGTTCCAATATCCTGATCTTTTTTTAATATCTGAAACATTTTGGGAAGACTAGGAGAGATTTGGGAATTGGTAAAAGTGAGTGGGCTTTGATTTGTTTCTAGAGTTGCATCTCTGGTTTTGTATAGATTTGTAAAACAAAGACAGTTGTTTCTAATTCTCCAAAGAATTAGATTACACCCTCAATATCAAAGCACTTGTGTGTATTTGAAGCTAAATATGCTCATGTATATCAAGTGTATTTTTAACTAAAATGGGAATGAAAAGATTAATACTTTTGCAAAATCTGTATGAAGCACTTTGACAAAAGCCTTCTTTCCAGGTACACAATTCAGCTGTGTATTCAATTAGTCCTTGAGTGTTGACATTTTGCCTGTCATTTGTAGGAAGGCCTAGGAGAAATTTTGGTCTTGTTTCCTTTGTGAAGGGATGTTGTGACTAGTCATTAATCTTTCCTATTTCTCTCTAAACTTGGCAGAATCTTCTGAAGGGGCAGGCAAAATGGCTTTATAATTTAAGAGATCTGTCGCTGTCTGGGAACATTAGTTATTTTGCAGTGAGGGATATAAGATACAGCTGTAAGGGACATTACATAGGAATGTTTAAAACTGGTAAACCCCAGATGGTTTGCCAGTGATTTTGTTTTGTTTTGTTTTGTTTTGTTTTGTTTTGTTTTGTTTTCCCCCTTGGGTGCCTTGGTTAATTCCTTTTCTTGGTTTTCAACAATTACAGGAGCAACCTGTATTGTTTGAAGCTAGAGATTAGTACTGAGTGCTCTTTGAAAATCTTGTAGGAAAAGGGAAATTAAGACAGATAGGTGAGGCCAGATTTTAAGGGGAATTTATGCTGGACATGGACATTTAGTTTTGTCTTGTCTGGTTTTTATCCTTTTATCTTATCAAGGGAGTCCCTCAGACTAGCCTACACCAATAAAACAATTGAGAGCTCTCTATACATAATACATTTCTTTATAATATAGCCAATTTAGAGGATGTATCATCTGGCCATTACGGAGTAGGATTTATTAAAACTGATTTAAATCAATACGCCTTTTATCTGCTTAATGAGATATGTAAGAGGCATCCAAATAGGGGATAGATGATGTAATCCCGATATCCAAAGATTTAATCCCCAAATTAGTCCAAAAGAGCAGAGACCTTCATTGCACAAGTGGTAAGGGTGGTACAGTACAATGGCATCTCTGTAGCTGGTTACTTGGTTCCTGGACCAGTGTTGAAAGTATAAGGGGAACTATGATTATATTAGTTGCATTATTAGCTTCTCTCCACTTCTATTTTGTTCCCCACTTAATTATGTTTTTTGTACCTCTTAACCTCATGCATGATCAACCATTAGCTTTTACTTTTTCACCCCCACTCCCTATTTACTAATTGTAGAAACGTAATGAGGATCAGCGGGTAGTGTTTGTCTTCAAATTGCCTGACACACATGCCAGGTCCCTCATTGTCCGAAGAATGGTTACCTGCAAATGGCTTCAAGGCCCCCTCCTCAAGGTTTCGAGAACCCCCTCACCCTCCTCTCATGTGGTTCCTGTGAGAAGTAAGGGACACAGTTCATTTTCAGAACTACCAAATAAAAGCGGTCTTGCCTAATTAGCAATATGTTTACAACCTATTGGAAAATGTACAAACTCCCCCTTACCCTCAAAATGGAGTTCCATAGCCTTACACACTTCACTTCCTGGCTCTCTCCCTCTCTATTTCCTTGGCTTATTATTCATGGGTTTTGCAATGAGAGTGCACCAAAGAACTGAAGTCTCTGTGGCACCTCAGGGAACGTGCATTGGTTCCAAATAGACTATGTTTTGCCTTACATGGAAATAGGCAACTTCTCGGTAAGGAATTACCCACTGCATTACTCAGCCAATGAGGAATCAGAGGAGGGGCCCGAAAGATAGGAGATAAATTGGCTGCTGTAACTGCCCTGATGGTCCCTTTCCATCAGACACCCTCTTTACATGAGCATTGATTAAAGCCTCATGTCACTGTGTTCCAAATCTCCATGTCACTGCTTTGACTGGGTCAACGGGCTTATTTCTTACATTCCCTTCCTTCCCTAGACATCTATAAGCTGTTCCCTAGGCTCAACAGCGCAAGGCACTTTTGGGAACAATCCCCTGCCTTTTCACTGGATTGCCCTTCTGATNCCAGGGGTCACAAAGCCAAGCTCTTAGAACACAGAACAAGATGAAAGGGAAAACCTCATCTATTTTGTTTGTTTTTTTTCTTTTGGCTAAGCCTGGGGCCTTCTGGAGCCACACTAATACCTAGGAGGGATGTGATTAAGGTTGGGGATTTTGTGTTGTTTTACAGTGTATCTCATTACATGGAAGTTTCCTTGAGATTGGCAGATAACAGCTTTTAAGTCCTGACACATGCCCAGCAATTTTGCAGCTGTGGCTTCTAAGATGCCCCTTAGTGAAAGCCTTTACCTCATGTGCACACTAAATGACATGAGGCACAGATGAAAGAAAAACAAAGGCCATCTCTGAGAGGAATATGTTAGTAACCAAAGAGTACTCTACCAAACTTAACCAAAGGGTCAATAGTCCCAAGTAAGTAGTTCCACAAATATTTTCTGCTAATCTGTGGGGAATTAATTTAAGAATCCTCTACTCTTCCACCAATGGGCTAAAAAGACTTAGGGCAGAAGACCACCACAGGGCAAAAGCTTCTAGGGCTATTCATTAAGTAAAGCAGATGGTAGGGCAGAAGGTGCTGCTGGGAGAAAGCACTCCAGGTTAGCTAGAAAGAAAAATGCCTTATTAACCCTGAGGTGGCATGCCCCATTTATCTTAGTCCCTAGAAAATTTAAGATAAACTTATATGGTACCTGCAGTAAATGGTCATCTGCTTGGCTCTGGAGATGTTGATTTGTCTTGACTCTTACACCTAACACCACATACCTTCAAAACCCCTTTTGTTCTCACACACATGAAGTAATGATTACTGTTTTATTGTTTCTTTCTGCCCTTGCATCATGTATGTAAACCTTCTGATCCTCGTAGATAAAAAGAAAGGACCCTTACTCAGGGCTCTTGTCTTCTCCTGCGCATTGGTCTCTCTAGTTTTCATTTCTGTGTCTGTTCTCTTACTAAACAGGAGAGAAATCCAGACTCAAACTCTGAGACTTTAATCTAAATTTATAAAGAGAAAAAGGGCTCTAGCCACTCTTACTCTACTGTCCTGTGCTTCTAGAGATTCCAGGAGGCTGACATGGTAAGAAAACCTCACCTTATGCTGGCTGTTCTTCAGATTTCCAGAGGATCTCTCAGTTGCAACAGTGTCCCCTGGGTTGAGCACTGTCCAGTTTATTCAACATCCAGCCGACTGTACCAACTATTGGGAAGGAAGGGTTTTCTCTGCCTTTAAGGTCCTTCTAGCTGGACTTAGAATCAGATTGGCATGAAAGAGATTAACAGGAGAAAATAAAATTGAATAATGTATGTATAAGAAATTCACACAGACATGGCAATTCCAGAGACAGTCAGCCAACATGATATTTTTAGGAGCTAAAGAGAAGAATGGAGGTCTGAGGATACAAAGGGGAGGAAGACTATTTGTAGGAAGATGAGAGGAGATGCTTGGAAAAGAAAGGTTATCCTATTATGCCTGTATTTACTTAGGTAAAGAGGAATCTATTGATAGCTCTCTTCTTACATGCAGGCAACTGAGGTGCAAGTAAAGAGCTTTTCCTGGATCTGCTGGGGTTTAACTGCTTTTAAATCAAAATACTGTTTATGCCAAGGTGGCCTATCTTGGGAGGGTCCCTGCCTTTGGCCCCTGAATCAGCAAACCACTATCTTCCTCCCTCACCTAAAAAAAGCAGATGCCAAAGAATTATAGGAATATTCTACAAAATTTCCCCTATAAATGTAGTTTGGCTCACTCAGCCTGCACTTAGGATTCCCTTTTCTGCCTATCTCTACAGATGTTATGGAAACTCTATTCCTTACAGTTTGAGATGATCTTTTGTCTGAATTTTTTCCACATTTCTGTAGTCTTTATTTTTTCTGCAGCTGGCCACCCTTCAAGGGACAAGAATATTAATGTATCAACATATTGTCTATTAAATGTGGTACAAATATTTTTCCTACTTTCACTTTGTGCTGTGCTGACAACCTTGGGACACACAGGTGTGCACCCAGTTCAGCATAAGCAGTCTCAGCAGGACGCATTTTGTGTACAGAGCCCGGGAACCACATTGGCCCATTACAGCTGTAGCTGTCTTGCTAGGACACCCTCTGAGTAGAGCATCCCAAGACCTACTAAACTGTTCTCTTCCACAGCTTCAGCCACCGTACAAGGGCACTCCCTGTACACAGAGTCCAAGATATCCCAGTGTACATCCGTTTATACTTTATCTTGCTAAGGTGTCATGTGTGTGTAGAGCCCTAGGTTCCCCTGTTTTGTACTCTATTTTCAGCTATCCTGCTAGAGCACATTTTTCATAGAGAGCTGGGAGACTTCTTGGCCCACTAAGGAATTCACTGCACAGAGTACCTTAGGACACCATTGCTTTCATCCATTTCAGCTTCAGCTATCCTACTAAGGTGTCCTCAGTGCACAGAAACAAGGACACCTGGGCCTGGATCCAATTCAGTTATAGCTGTCCTGAGAAGGTGCCCTCCATGTGGAAAGCTCCAGGACCTCCAGAACACACCAGCCCCTGATCCAAGGCAGCAAGTCACCAAGCACACTCAGTCTACATAAGGAAAGACCATACACCAGACCATTACTTCAAGTTTAGTAGCTGTTCTCCCTAATCCATAAACAAACACAGAAATTTATGCATGATGGGTAGATAGCAATATGCTCAAAAAAGAATATGAAAAAAAATTAACTAAACGAAATGAAGATAATATGCCTGATAAATCATTTAAAACAAATATTGTAGGGGCACCTGGTGGTTCAAGTCGGTTGAGCATATGACTTCAGCTCAGGTCATGATCTCTCGGTTTGTGTGTTTGAGCCCCGTGTCAGGCTCTGTGTTGACAGCACACAGCCTGGAGCCTGCTTTGGATTCTGTCTCCCTCTCTCTCTACCCTTCCCCTGCTCATGTGTTCTCTCTCTCTCATCTGTGTGTGTGTGCGTGTGTATCTCAAAAATAAATAAACATTTTTTCAATATTGTAAAGATACAGGAGAGAAGAGTGGAAGAACTCACTGAGATCTTCCATAAAAAGAAACTATAAAAAAATAGCCAATTAGAGTTAAAGACTACAATAAATAGATAAAAATTTAAAAACACACTAGAGGGAACCAACAGCAGATTAATAGAGGCAGAATATATCAGTCATCTAGAAGATAGGGTAATGGAAAACATCTAAGCTGAAGATAAAAAAGAGAAAAGAATTTAAAAAGTGAATATAGATTAAGAATTTGTTAGGGGCACCTGTGTGACTCAGTCCATTAAGGGTCCGATTTCAGCTCAGGTCATGATCTCATGGTTCATGGGTTTGAACCCTGCATTGGCTCTGTGCTGACAGCTAGCTCAGGGCCTGGAGTCTGTCTTTGGATTCTGTGACTCCCTCTCTGACCCTCTCCTGCTCACATTGTTTTTATTTAAAAAAAAAAAGAATTTGTTAGAAAACATCAGAGAAACAAATATTTGCATTATAGGGTTTCTCAAAAAGAAAGGAGTAGAAAAAAATTGGAGAAATAATAGCTGAAAACAATCATAACCTAGGGAAGGCAATAATATTAAAATCCAAGAAGAATAGATTTTTCCAAATAAGGTGAATCCAAAGAGGTCAACAACATGATGTATAAAATAATCAAAATGGCAAAGGTTAAAATTAAAGCAATCTTAAAAGCAAAGCAGCAAGAGAGAAACAAAAAAGTTATCTACAAGGGAAAACCTATAGGTTATAAGAAGATTTTACATTCAGGCCAGGAGGGCATGAAAGAAAGAAAACACATTCTAAGAATCAAGAATACTCTACCCATGGGTGCCTGGCTTTGGCTCAGGTTCTGATCTCACAGTTGGTGACTTTGAGCCCCATGTAGAGCTCTGTGCTGACAGCTGACAGACTAGAGCCTGCTTCAGATTCTGTGTTGCCCTCTCTCTTTGCCCCTCCCCCATTTGTGCTCTCTCTCTCAAAAACAAATAAACATTTTAAAAAAAAGAAAACTCTATCCACCACGGGTATTTTTCTGACTTGAAAGGGGCATAGAGTTCCCTAGACAAACAAAATATAAAGGAGTTTATCCCTAGACAAACAAAATATAAAGGAGTTTATCACTGCTAAGCAAGTGTCACAAGAAATGTTAAAGGGACTTCATTAGATTGGAAAGAAATACCCTTATTTAGATATAATAAAATTAAAATAAAGAGATATAAAATATAGTAACATATAAATAAAATGTGGAGGTAGAAATAAAAGACTCTGTGTGTGTGTGTTTTAGAATGTGTTTGACCTAAATATGAACATCAAATTAATAAAGACAGCTATTTACTTAAAATGTTATATATGAGCCTCCTGATAACCATAAAGTCAAATAATACATACCTTATGATAGATACATAAAATAAAAAGAGAAGTAAAGTCAACATACATAATAAAGTAAAAATAACATTATAATAAATCATCAATCACAAAGAAAGAGAGCAAGAGAAGAAAGGAACAGGGAAGAACTACAAAATCAGCCAGGAGGCCAGAACAAAATGGCAATAAACACATACTTATCAATAATTACTTTAAAGGTAAATGACCTAAATGCTCCAAGAAAAGACATAAGGTGACACAATGGATGAAAAAAAAAGATTCATCTCAATACTGCCTACAAACAAGTCATAAGAAAACAATGCCTTAAATAACACATTGAACCAGATGGACATAACAGATATATACAGATCATTCTATCCAAAACAACACAATACACATTCTTTTCAAGTGCAGATGGAATATTTTCCAGAATAGATCACATATTAGGCCACAAAACCAGCCTCAATAAATTTAAGAAGATTGAAATCAAACCATGTACTTTTTCAGAAAACAATGATATGAAACTGGAAATAAATCATAAGAAAAATACTGGTAAAAACACAAACACATGAAGACTAAACAACATGATACCAACCAAAAAATCCCATGGGTCAATGGAGCAATCAAAGGAGAAATTAAAAAAAAATACATGGATTCAAATTAAAATGAAAATATACTTGTCCAAAATATTTGGGACACTGTGAAAGCAGTTCTAAGTTCTTGAGGCCTACCTCAAGAAGCAAGAAAAAAAGCTTAAATAAGCAATCTAACATTGCACCTAAAGTCACTATATAAACAAAGCCTGAAATGAGTGGATGAAAGGAACTAAGGAGGGAGGGGCAAGATGGTGGAGAAGTAGGGAGCTCCGTACCTGTACTCGCGCCCAGGTATCACACAGAAAAGATCTGAAGCGATAGGAAACCGTACCACACCCAAGACATTGGGAGAGAAAGGACGCAGACTCCACTGAGAAAGACTTCTAACGTGAGTGCGAACTGGGGAAGTAAAAATCGGGCCTGGATTGGAGACTGGAGAGATGGGCCACCCCCTCTGTGGGGAGTGAGACGGGAAAAAGAGAGTCTGAAACAGAAAAACCTCCACTCGGGGTGTAGAAAATCTTTGTGCACAAAATACCTGCGCGTCAGGCCCCTCCACTCTCCAAGTCGCCCAGGAGGGGCTGCGCTCACGATTTGCTTCTTTGTGCTGGCTCCAGGCTGGCTGGGAGAGGTTGCGCGCCTGTAGCCATTACCTNCACACCACGCCCATCCCTGCTTGAGAGCTGCCCTCCTCCCTCCCCCCCCCTTTTTTTTTTATGTTTTTGTTTGTTTTTTGTTTTGTTTGGTTTTGTTTTCTCCACAGAACACTGATCTGATTACCTCTGGTCACCGGCGTGCTTAAACAATCAAATTTAGTCCATTCTGTAGATGTAAATTTTACACCTCCCGACCTTTTCATCTCTTTCTCTCAGGAGAAATTAGACTATACAGTTTCTCTGGATAATACCAGCATTCTTCTCTCACCTATCCAAACATATTCTACCCTTTACCTCTTTGAAAAAAGCTTAGTATCCCTTCTGCCTGTTCATTCAATTTCCAATTGTGCCTCATCCCGCCCGGTCTTCTCTCTCCTTCTCTATGCTCTTCAACCAGCACTACATACACATGGCTATTTAACTGTAGCTCGGAAATTCGGTTATATGATTTAAACCACTTNTTCTATCTCCAGACCTCTCCCTTAACAATGTGGAGGGTGGACGCTGGCCTTTCTGGATTGGGTGTTGCAAGGGTGGTTACTTCTGCCTTGGGCAATGTGTAACTACCTGGTAGTTTCTGGAAAGCCGAAACTCAGGCCTTCTAGTTTAGAGGGGTCATGGAATCACTTTGGTTTAGATGTTTAGACTCGTGGCCTTACACTTTGTCCATGGGTTTTCTTCTTTTTTCCTTTTCTTTTCTCCTTTTTGATCCTTTTATGTATTTTATACTCCCTATTATTCGCCCTCCCTCCTCCGTCTTTTCTCTTAACTTTTTCGTTTTCCCTCTCGCTTTGCATGTTAGTTGAATTAGCCTGTGCGTTTGTGTGCTCCTGCTCCCTGTGTGTTTGTCTGTCTGTTTTCTTTTCCAGGGCTACCTCAAGAAACAAGCTAGAGTACACAAGGTGGAGAGTCCCAAATATCACTACGAATAGGAAAATAAAATAACCAAGGTCCCAACAAGAGAGACCAGGGGATACCATTCAAAAAACACTCTCTGAAAGGATAGGCCCTGGACAGTCAAAGAATCTTCTTGTATACAGCAGCACTCATAGACACAGAGAGATAACAGGTCTTTAAAACCAACAAGAAGCCGNTCATTTTATGAAGCCAGCATCACTCTGATTCCCAAGCCAGACAGAGACCCAACAAGAAAAGAGAACTACAAGCCAATATCCTTGATGAATACGAATGCAAAAATCCTCAGAAAGATCCTTGCAAATCGAATCCAGCAGCACATAAAAAGAATCATCCACCAAGATCAAGTGGGATTCATTCCTGGGTTATAGGGTTGGTTCAACATTCGCAAATCAATCAATGTGATACATCACATCAATAAAAGAAAAGATAAAAACCATATGATCCTGTCAATAGATGCAGAAAAAGCATTTGACAAAATACAGCATCCCTTCTTAATAAAGTCTCTAGAGAAAGTCGGGATAGTAGGAACTTATTTAAACATCATAAAAGACATCTTAGAGAAGCCTTCAGCTAACATCATCCTCAACGGGGAAAAACTGAGAGCTTTCCCCCTGAGATCAGGGACATGACAGGGATGTCTGCTCTCACCACTGCTGTTTAACATAGTGCTGGAAATCCTAGCATCAGCCATCAGACAACAAAAGGAAATCAAAGGCATCAGAATTGGCAAAGAGGAAGTCAAACTTTCACTCTTTGCAGACGACATGATACTCTACATTGAAAACCCGGCAGACTCCACCAGAAGCCTACTGGAACTGANAGATGCTGGCGCGGATGTGGAGAAACGGGCACCCTCTTGCACTGTTGGTGGGAATGTAAACTGGTACAGCCCCTCTGGAAAACAGTGTGGAGGTTCCTCAGGAAACTCACAATAGAACTCCCCTATGACCCAGCAATAGCACTGGTAGGAATTTACCCCAGGGACATAGAAATGCTGAGGCATAGGAGCACATGGACCCCAATGTTCATAACAACACCCTTAACAATTACTAAAACATGGAAAGAGCCTAAGTGTCCATCCACGGACGAATGGATCAAGAAGATGTGGTTTGTCTATACCATGGAATACTACATGGCAATGAGAAAAAATGAAGTCTGGCCATGTGTAGCAACACGGATGGACCTTGAGGGTGTTATGCTGAGAGAAATATGTCAGGCAGAGAAGGACAAATATCATATATTTGCACGTATAGGAGGATTAGGAGGAACTTAACGGAGGACCAAGGGGGAGAAGAAGGGGGGAAATGTTGGGTGAAAGGGAGAGAGGCAAACCATGAGAGACACTTGAATGTTGACAAAAACTGAGAACTGATGGATGTAGGGGGGAGGGGGATGGGCATGGAGGAGGGCACTCGTGGGGATAAGCACTGAGTGTTATGTGGAAACTAATTTGACAATAAAGTATTTGTAAAAAAAAAAAAGAGAGGGAAAACACACACACACAAAAGAAAGGAACTAATAAAGGTAAAAGGAAAAATAAATAACATACAGACTAAAAAAACAACAGAAAAAATCAACAAAATCAAGAGCTAATTCTTTAAAAGAAAAATAAAACCGGCAAACCCTTAGCCAGATTCACCAATGTGGGGAGTGGGTAATAAAGACCAAAATAAATAAAATCAGAAACAAGCGTGAAAAAGTAACAACTGACACCAAAAATGACAAAGAATTATAATACTATAAAAATTATAAGTCAACAAATTTCACAACCTAGAAGAAAGAGATAAATTACTAGAAGCATCCAATCTTCTAAAACTAAATCAGGAAGAAAAAAAAATCTAAACAGACTAATTAGTAATAAAATTGAATAAAAATTAGTAATGAAATGAAATTGATAATCAGCAAACAAGAAAACCTGAATGTCCAGGGCCACATAGCTTCACAGATGAATTTTACAAAACATATAAAGAAGAGGTAATACCTATTCTCCTCAAACTATTCCCCAAAATAAGAGGAAACAAAGTTTCCAAATACATCTATAAGTCCACATTACCCTGATACCAAAAGCAGACAAAAGCACCAAAAAATAAAAACGAACAAATAAATAAAAGTACAGACCAATAACCCTGATGGACATGGATTCAAAAATAATCAAGAAAATATTAGTAAACGACATACAATAATACGTTAAGAAGATCATTCACAATGCTCAAGCAGAATATATTCCAGGATTGCAAGGATAGCTCAATATTTGCAAACCAATCAACATGCTATACCACATCAACAAAACGAAGGATAAAAATTATATAACCACCTTAATAGATTCAGAAAAAGAATTTGACAAAATTCAACGTCAATTCATAATAAAAACAATATTGGTTTAGAGGGAACATACTTCAACATATGGTCACATATGAAAAACACACAACTAATATCATATCCAATGGCAAAAACTGAAAGCTTTCCTCTAGGACCAGGAACAAGAAAAGGATGTCGACTCTCACCATTTTTATTCAATATAGTACTGGAAGTCCTAGCCATAGCAATCAGAGACCAGAAAGAAATAAGAGGAATTCATATTGGTAGAGAAGATATTAAATTGCCACCATTTGTAGATAACATGATATTACACATAGCAAACCTTAAAGACTTCACCAAGAAGTCTTCCACGACTGGAAGAAATAAGTAAATTCAGTAAAGTTGCAAAACACAAAAATTAATACCCAGAAGTTGTTTGTGTTTCTATGCCCTAATAATCAATTAGTAGAAACAAACAAACAAACAAAAGTAAATAGTAGCATTTACAATTGCACCAAAAAGAATAAAACACCTAAGGGGGCACTTGGGTGGCTCAGACAATTAAGCTTCTGACTTCGGCTCAGGTCATGATCTTACAGTTTGTGGGTTCGAGCCTCGCGTCAGGCTCTGTGCTGACTGCCAGTTCGGAGCCTGGAGCCTGTTTTGGATTCTGTGTCTCCCTCTCTCTCTGACCCTCCCCTGTTCATGCTGTCTCTCTCTCCCTCTCTCTCTCAGAAATAAATAAGACATTAAAAAAAAAAAAAGAATAAAACACCTAGGAATAAATTTAACGAAGGTGGAAGATCTATACACTGAAAACAATAAAACATTAATGAAAGAAATTGAAGATGACACAAACAAATGGAAAGACTTCCCATTCTCATGGATTGGAAAAATTAATGTTGCTAAAATGTATTAGAGTACCCAAGACAATCTGTACATTCAGTGTAATCCCTATCAAAATACCAACAACATTTTCTACAAAAGTAGAACAAAGAATGCCAAAATTTGTATGAAACTACAAAATACCCTGAACGCCAAAGCAATTTTGAGATAGAACAAAGCTGACGGGGGGTGCCTGGGTGGCTTAGTCGGTTAAGCGTCCGACTTTCGCTTAGGTCATGATCTCGCGGTTCGTGGGTTCGAGCCCCGCGTCGGGCTCTGTGCTGACTGCCAGCTCAGAGCCTGGAGCCTGTTTCAGTCTGTGTCTCCCTCTCTCTCTGACCCTCCCCTGCTCACGCTGTCTCTCTCTCTCCTAGAAATAAATAAAAATATTAAAAAAAAAAAAAGAACAAAGCTGACGGTATCACAATGCAAGGTATACTACAAAGCTGTAGTAATCAAAACAGTATGGTAACAGCACATTAATAGATGATAGATAGATAGATAGATAGATAGATAGATAGATAGATAGATAGATAGATAGATATAGGTATAGGTATAAGTATAGATATAGACATAGACATAGATATAGATTAATAGAACAGAACAGACAGTCCAGACAATAATTCACAATACATAGGGGATCAGTACATGGTGCTGGGAAAACTGGATAACCACATATAAAACAGCTAAAATTGGACATGTTTCTAAAACCATACATAAAAATAAACTCAAAATAAATTAAAGAGCTAAACGTGAGACATAAATCTCTAAAAGTCTCAGAAGAGAACACAGGGAGTTATTTCTTTGCCACTGGCCACAGTAACATTTTTCTAGACATGTATCCTAAGCCAAGGAAAACAAAAGCAAAAATAAACTATTAGGGCTACATCAAAATAAAATCCTTTTGCACAGGGAAGAAAGCATATAAAAAGTCCAATATTTTGAATAGCAGAATATATGTGAAAATCATGTATCTGAAAAGGTTAATATCCAAAATGTACAAAGAATTTACACACCTTAACACCAAAGAAAACAATCTGATTTAAAAACTCTACAGAGGACTTGAACAGACATTTTATTGAAGAAGACACACATGTGGTCAACAGACATATGAAAAGATGCTCAACATCATTAGGTATCAGTGAAATACAAATCAAAACCACAATAATATATCACCATATACTTGTTAGGATGGTTAAAATAAAAAAGGCAAGAAACAAGTATTGGCAAGGATGTGGAGAAAAAGGAACCCATATCCATTATTGGTGGAGATATAAATTCGTACAGCTATTGTGGAAAACAGTATGAAGTTTTCTCAAAATATTAAAAATAGAAATATATATGATTCTATAATTCCGCTATTAAGCATTTAACCAAGGAAAATAAAAATACTAATTTGAAAAACTACATGCACCTATGTTCGCAGCAGCATTATTTACAATACCTAAGATACGGAAGGAAATGAGGTGTCCATAAATAAATAGATAAGGAAGAAGTAGCATACATCACACACACACACACACACACACACACACACACACACACACACACAGTGGAATATTACACAGCCATAAAAAGAATGGAGATCTTGCCATTTGAGACCACATGGATGGACTTACGTTACTTTATTTAGTGATGTAAGTCAGAATGAGAAAGATAAATACCATAAAATTTCCCAATAAGTGATATTTAAAATAATAGACAATAAATGCAAAATTAAACCTATAAATACAGAGAACAAACTGGCAGTTGCTAGAAGTGAGGAGGTAGGGCAACTGGGCAAATGGGTGAAGGGGAGTAGGAAATACACAATTTCAGTTATAGGATGAAGAATTCATGCGAATGAAAGGCGCTGCATAAGGAATTATAGTCCATGATATTTTGATAGGGAAGTATGGAGACAGATTGTAGCTACACTTGTGAACATAACATAATGCACGAACTTGTTGAGCCATTATGCTCTATACACGAAACTACTGTAACATTGTGTTACAACTCTACTCAAAAAAAACGACAACAGGTAATTGCTAAAATGTTTTTTGAAAGATTTTGAACTCCTTTACATGCTCTCTGTGGATGCATTAGCAGTTATGTTATTTGATACCTCTGACAATAGTTGACCTTCAGCATTTTTGGTGAGCATGAAATATTATCTAAGTGTGCTTTTGACTTACACTTTTCTGATTAGAAATAAGGTTTAGTACTGTTTAATATTTGCGTGGACCATTATTTTCTTTACTTTCAAACCTTTATCATTAACTTTGCTAGTCTGTGTTGGGTTATTCACATCTCAGCTATTGACTAGTAGATATAATTTCTATATTCCAGAAATTGATTCTGTTGGATATGTGAGACTTCTCCTTCTTAATCTTTTATTGTAGTATAATGTATACATACAGCAAGCCACTCATAAATGTATAAGATGAAGAAGTTTAGATACAAAGAGTTTTGGATGCAAACATATCCATTAGACTTTGAATTTAGAAAGTTTTTTTTT
The DNA here is from genome assembly GCF_008692635.1 of Crocuta crocuta. Lineage (NCBI taxonomy): Eukaryota > Metazoa > Chordata > Mammalia > Carnivora > Hyaenidae > Crocuta > Crocuta crocuta. The sequence continues at coordinate 442,891 of NW_027532009.1, read as the reverse complement.
TGTTTTGCTTTCGAAACCATAATAACTGTTTCTCTTTTCTTAAGTCTAACAATATTCATTCTTTCAACACTTTGTGTTTAGAAAATTAATGTACCGCACAGTAAAACTATCATATTATTGACTTTCTGGCTCATTTTCCAATGAGTGCTCCATCCTGTACTTGTTCTCCCTGATCCACTTCAAACAGAATGCCTAGTTTTAGTTATTAAAGTGCAATGGCAACATCATGCTCAGCCCCAAAATTTGTATTTGCTTATTTATTATTTTCTTTCTTACATTGAAATTACATAAGCTTTTCATTTTATTTGTAATTTCTATTATTGTTAAAGGATAAGTATGTGGTACTAGATAAAAAGGATGTTTTTCTTTCATATTCTTCATCTAAATACAACTTTTTACATTTTTTGAAATACGATATTCTATATATGTTTATTCAAATACATTATAATGTTTTTATAGAGTGAAGTAGCATATTGGATGGAAACTTTGTCCAGAAAGGAATTATCTTTATATTCAGTTATAGATAAATCATTTATTTTCATGTTGCAATCAAATTCAACATCATAATAGAAAGAGTTGGCCCATTTTTAAGCGTCCAGTTATAAATGTTGACCCTATAAAATGTGGATGCTAAAGATAATCATTGCCTATGCCTGTCAACTTTGATAGTTATTTTACTTTATCTCATTGAACACCTAATTTTGTATTTTATTTTCTTTAATTTAGTACTTATAACTTTCTAATGCTGTAGACATCAGGAACTCAAGTTTCTAGACGTGAAAGTTGAGGCACAAGAGTAATACAGCACTACAGTGTCTGAACCTGCAAAGTGGTCACATTCGTTTTCATGATAGGTCTTTTTAATGATTTTTTAAATGTTTATTTATTTTAGAGAGAGTGAGTCAGAGTGCAAGCAGGGGAGAGACAGAGAGAGGGAGACAGAATCTGAGGCAGCTCCAGACTCTGAGCTCAGCACAGAGCCCGATGCAGGGCTCAAACTCACAAACTGTGTCTTTCCTGATTCCTTGAGTGCATGTGGCTTGTCTCTTCCTGGGCACCAAATATTTGCTATAACAGCATTATAAAGTGCTTTATGTGTTAAAAAAGTGTTTCTTGTATTTTTTGATTGGGTAATGGGGAAACTAATGCTTCCTGAAGTCACTTGATTTCATAAAATAATACAAAATAATAAATTAGCACAGTCAGGTATTAAAATCTATATCTTCTTTGGCAAAATTCTATACTTTTCCGAAGTAACTTAATAGCCTTTGCCTTTTTCTTTATTAAGGGACACAAAAAGTTAAGAAAGAGAAGAGAAGGGGAGGGGAGGGGAGG
>NW_027532009.1:386834-441507 GCF_008692635.1 Crocuta crocuta | reverse complement strand
CAAAGGATATAAATATTTTTTCTTAGTGAATTTCCTAGGTGGCTCAGTTAGTTGAACATCAAACTCTTGATTTTTGGCTCAGGTCATGGTTCCAGGGTCGTGAGATGGAGCCCTACCTGAGACTCTGTGCTGAACATGGAGCCTGCTTTAGATCCTCTTTCCCCCTCTGCCCTGTCTACTTGCACACACCTTCTCTATGTATGTAAAAAAGAAAAATAAATGTTTTTCTTGTCGCCTGGCTCACTATTCTCAATATCCTACTTTTTTAGGTAGTGATATAAAAATACCACCATCTAGGGGCGCCTGGGTGGCTCAGTCAGTTGAGCGTCTGACTTCGGCTCAGGTCATGATCTCTGGGCTGGTGGGTTCGAGCCCCACATTGGGCTCCGTGCTGACAGCTCAGAGCCTGGAGCCTATTTCAGATTCTGTGTCTCCCTCTCTCTCTGACCCTCCCCCACTTGCTCGCGCGCAAATACAAAATATTTGCCTATTAATCCTGGCACACAAACTTGGTGTAAGGGTCATAGAGTTTCAGTAGCTCTATCCGCATCTCTTACACCTGTCAGATTTGAGGACAAAAAATGTTTCTTCACCTTCACTTCAAAATAGAGAAAAAGGACATTTTCTCATTTTCGTTGAAAACTAGGGTAAAATTTAGAAGAATTAATTCAATAGGGCATTGTGGTGTTCTCCCCACTCTTGTTTTTTTTTTAACCACAGTAGAGGAACTTCTAATGAGATCTGACTTCCCTGAGTGCACCAGGAACTGTGGCAATAATGAGGAGATATAGCTTCACATGTGATACACATGTACGCACATGCACACACACTTCACGTGCACATATGCACCATGGTGAGGTTTGCTGAAGAATAGTTTGGAGAGAGTCTTGAGAAACATTTAGATATAAATGGTTTTCAGGGTTTCACAATTGTCATACATAATTGTAATTGAAATTTCCAGCATTGATGGAAACTTAAGGTATTCAATGTTTGATGAAGGTAGGAAATTTAGAATGACACAAAGCCCTTCAATGGCCTTGTGCATACCAAGGTGTTATTATATATACTTATCAACAACTTAAAAATAAGTAACTCCTTTGTCTGGCAGTTTCAGGTACCCTCGGTTGTACTCAAACAAATTGAGACGATAAGCCATTCTTGATTTTGTTTTTTCAAGACCAAGATAAAAATTAAGAAGACTAATTGTCTGGCAAGGAGTTCTATATCCTCCAGAACATTTAAATCATTTGGCACATTCTTCCTTGACATCTTGTCTTCTCCATGGTGCATCATATCTCTCACTGAATTATTCCACAATGTTTGTTGTATTTCTACATATAATATCATTTTTTCTTTCTCCTTTTATTTATTTTTTGTGTCTTTTTTGTTTTTTTCTTAAATAGTTTATTGTCAGATTGGTTTCCATATAACACCCAGTGCTCATCTCAACAAGTGCCCTGCTACATGCCCGTCATCCCCCTTCCCCTCTCCTCCATCAGCCCTCTGTTTTCAGCATTCAAGAATCTCTCATCGTTGACCTTTTCCCTCTCTCCAACTAACTTTTCCCTTCTTCTCCCTCATGGTTCTCCATTAAGTTCCTCCCAATCCGCCTATACATGCAACCATATGGTATCTGTCCTTCTCTGGCTAATTTATTTCCCCCAGCATAACACCCTANAAATTTTCAGATAGTTTGCTCTAGCTTTGAGAAGTATGCTGGTGCAATTTTGATTAGGATTGCATTGAATGCGTAGATTGTTTTGGGTTGTAATGACATTTTAACTATATGTATTCTTCCTATCCATCAGCATGGAATGTTTTTCCATTTCTTTGTGTCTCCTTCAATTTTTTCGTAAGTTTTCTATAGTTTTCATCATACAGATCTCTTGTGTCCTTGGTTAGGTTTATTCCAAGGTATTTTATGGTTTTTTGTGCAATTGTGAATGGGATCAGCTTCTTGATTTCTCTTTCTGTTGCTTCATTGTTGGTGTATAAAAATGCAACCGATTTCTACACGTTGATTTTGTACCTTGCAACTTGGCTGAATTCTTGGATCAAGTATCATGTCATCTGCGAAGAGTGAAAGTTTGACTTCCTCTTTGCCAATTCTGATGGCTTTGATTTCCTTTTGTTCTCTGATGGCTGATGCTAGGACTTCCAGCACTATGTTAAACAGCAGTGGTGAGTGTGTACATCCCTGTCGTGCTCCTCATCTCAGGGGGAAAGCTCTCAGTTTTTCCCTGTTGAGGATGATGTTAGCTGAAGGCTTCTCATAGATGGCTTTTATGATGTTTAAGTCGGTTCTTTCTATCCCGACTTTCTATAGAGTCTTTTTTAAGAAGGGATGCTGTGTTTTGTCAAATGCTTTTTCTGCATCTATCGACAGGACCATATGTTTTTTATCTTTTTTTTCTTGATGTGATGTATCACATNTGTTATTAGCACATTCTTATCTATAAGCTTGTTTCTGTTTGTGATTGTTTTAGATATTTAGGTTCTTCCATATTCGGTGCATCGACATTTATAATAGTTCTTCCTGATGGATGGAATTATTGTGTAGTTCCCTTCTTCGTCTCTTGTTATTATCTTTAACTTAAAGTCCAGTTTGTCTGATATAAGTATAGCTACTCCGGCTTTCTTGTGATTTCCTGTAGCGTGATATATATTTCTCCATCCCCTTACTTTTAATCTGAAGGTATCTTCCCGTCTAAAATGAGTTTCTTGTAGACAGCATATAGATGGATTTTGTTTTTTAATCCATTCTGCTACCCTATGTCTTTTGATTGGAGCATTCAGCCCATTTACATTCAGTGTTATTATTGAAATATGTGGGTTTAGAGTCTTTGTATCTTTTGTAGGGTTCATGTTTGTGGTGGTGTCTCTGGTATCTTTGTTCCTTGCAACATTTCCTTCAGAGCGTCCCCCTCAGGATTTCTTGTAGGGCTGGCTTAGTGGTGGCAAATTCTTTCAATTTCTGTTTATTTGGAAAGGTTTTTATCTCTCCTTCTATTTTGAATGACAGGCTTGCTGGATAGAGGATTCTTGGCTGCATATTTTTACTGTTCATCACATTGAAGATCTCATGCCATTCCTTTCTGGCCTGCGACGTTTCAGTAGATAGGTCTGTCACCACTCTGATAGGTTTCCCTTTGTATGTTCGGGCCCTTTACACCCTAGCTGCTTTCAAATTTCTCTCCTTGTCTTTATATTTTGCCAGTTTCACTATGATACGCTGTGCAGAAGATCGATTCAAGTTACATCTGAGGGGATTCCTCTGAGCCTCTTGTATTTCAACATTTACTTCCTTTCCCATGTCGGGGATGTTCTCTGCTATAATTTGTGCCAGGACTCCTTAAGCACCACCCCCTCTCTCTTCCTCTTCTGGGATTCCTATGATACAGACATTATTGTGTATGACCGTATCACTGAGCTCTCGAACTCTTTTTCCATGTCTGGATATGTTTGTCTCTTTTTTTGTCAGCTTCTTGTTTTTCTATAATGATCTCTTCTAAATCATTTATTCTCCTTTCTGCCTCTTCAATCCGTGCATTGGAGTCCTCTAATTTATTATGTATCTCATTTATCACATTTTTAAATTCTTCATGCCTATTTTTATTTTTCATTCTGTGTGTATCCATAGTTTCTTTGGTGTCCCCTAGGTTTTTTTCAAGCCCAGGTATTAATTTTACCATTATTATTCTGAAATCTTGTTCAGTTATGCTGCTTATATCTGTTTTGAGCAGTTCATAGCTGTCATTTCTTCTTGGAATTTCTTTGGAGGAGTGCTCTTTCGTTTCGTCATTTTAGTTACCTTTCTGGTTCTTGTTAGTTTTAAAGACCTTTTTTGCTCTCTGCCCCTTGAGTGCTGCTGTATCCAAGAATACTCTTTGACTGTCCAGGGCCTATCCTTTCAGAGAGTGTTTTTTGAATGGTATCTCTTGGTCTCTCTTGTTGGGACCTTGGTTATTTTGTTTTCCTATCCGTAGTGATATTTGGGACTCTCCACCTTGTGTACTCTGGCTTGTTTCTTGAGGTAGCCCTGGAAAAGAAAACAGACAAACACACAGGGAGCAGGAGCACACAAATGCACAGGTGAATTCAACTAACATGCAAACTGAGAGGGAAAATGAAAAAGTTAAGAGAAAAGACAGAGGAGAGAGGGCAAATAATAGAGAGTATAAAATACATAAAAGGGTTAAACAGGAAATAAGAAAAGGAAAAAAGAAGAAAACCGATGGACAAAGAACGGTTTGAAGCATATAACCAGATTTCCCAGCTACAGTTACATAGCCTTATGTATGCAGTGCTGGTTGAAGAGCATAGAGATGGAGAGAGAAGACACGGTGAGGATGAGGCAAAATTGGAAATAGAATGAACAGGCAGAAGGGATAAGAAGACTTTTTCAAAGAGCCAAAGGGTAGGATATGTTTGGATAGGTGAGAGAGGGACGCTGGTATTATCCAGAGTCACTATATCGTCTAATTACTCCTGAGAGAAAGAGATGAAAATGTCGGGTGTGTAGAATTTACATCTAGAGAATGGACTCGTTGTTATTGTTTCAGCTAGCCGGTGACCGGAGTTAATCAGTTCAGTGTTCTGGGGAAAAAAGAAAGAAAAAAGAAAAAGAAAAAAAAAAAAGGAGGAGGGCAATCTCAAGCAGGGATGGGTGTGGTGTGATCCACTGCCTCAGGCGGGAGTTCTGCCTTGGCGGTTGTGGAGAGGAGAGTGGCTGTGTTTCAGTCCCTTCTTGAACCAAGTGCTGCACCTTGCTTTTTTGGGCGTGTAAACTCCCCGTACCAGGGGCTCAGCCAAAGATGGTTATACTCTTCAACCCAGGCCTGTCCCAATCTCCAAATCCCAGTCGCCGGCCCCGCTGAAATTGCCTTAGACACACTTCCCAGGCAATCCCCTCGGGGCAATTCCAGGTCCCCTGCCGAGCTCTGGGGGTGGAGTCAGGATTGCTGCTTCCTCCTCTGGATCTGGCTGGTGAGCACGGGCGGGGGCTTGCCTGCTGCGTGTGCGGAGCCTGTTGGAGTGAGGAAAACCAGGTCTCGTCACCCAAAACATGAACTCGTGGGTAAATCTCCCAGTTTTTAGCTCTTTCCCTTCCCTCTAGAGTTCCAGCCAGCCAGGAGCGCGGGCGCCCTGTGTCCGCACGTGGTTCTTCCAGGGGCCCAAGCCCGTCGGGAGGACAATGGTGACAGGCGTGCCGCTACTCTAGAAGTCCAGCCAGCCCGGAGCCACCGCAAAGAAGCAGTCCACACGCTCAGCCCTTCCGGGACCAGTTGGTGTGAGGTGACCTGGCGTGCAGGTTTTGGCGCCCAGGGTGTTTCTATGCCCCGAGCGGAGGTTTTTCTTACTAGCGGAGGTTTTTCTGTTTCGGACTTTCTGTTTTTCCCCTCTCACTCCCTGCAGAGGGGGATCACCTCCGACCCTGGGGTCTCTGATACCAGCCCTATTTTATCTTCCCCAGTTCGCACTCATGTTAGAAGGCTTTCTCAGTGGATTCTGCGTCCTTTTTCTCCAAATCTCTCAGGTTTCGTAAGTTTTCCAATGGCTTCAGATCTTTTCCGTGTGAGGTATGGGCACGAGTGCTAGTACACAGCTCCTTACTTCTCTGCCATCTTGCCCCCCCTCCTCTAATCTGTTGCATTTTTACACACCAGTAATGAAGCAACAGAAAGAAATCGAGAAACTGTTTCACAATTGCACAAAAACCATAAAATAGCTAGGAATAAACCTATCCAAAGATATAGGAGATCTATGTGATAAAAACTATATAAAGCTTATAAAGGAAATTGAAGTAGACACATGGAAATGACTAAGTAGAATGAATGTATCCCAGATATGCAGGAGATATTTTCTTTCTACTAAAAAAATCAGTCTATGTGGTACATCATATGAATAGAACAAAGGAAATAAATACCTTCTCAATTGACAAAGAATTTAATAATATTCAACACTCTTTCCTGATATAAGCACTCAGAAAACAAAAAATTGAAGAACAACATAATGATGTAGTAAAGAGCATTAAAACCTACAAGATTTTATGCTTTTAGATGGCAATATTTGATTATGCACGCGCGCGCGCGCGCACACACACACACACACACATCTTCTTTATCCATTCATCAGTCTTTGGATACTTGGGCTGTTTCCATAATTTGGCTATTGTTGATAATGCTGCAGTAAAAATTGGGGTTCATGTCTCCTTTGAATTAGCTTTTTTGTATCCTTTGTGTGAATAGCTAGTGGTGTAATTGCTGGAACATAGGGTAATTCTATTTTTAACTTTTTGAGGAATCCCTGAAACTGTTTTCCAGAGTGGCTACACTAGTTTACATTTCAACCAACAGTGTAAGAGGGTTCCTTTTTCTCCATATCCCTGCCAACACCTTTTTTTTGTGTTGTTGATTTTTTTAAATGTTTCATTTATTTTTTGACAGAGAGAGATAGAGAGGGCATTAGCAACGGATGGTCAGAGAAAGAGGGAGACACAAGGGAGGGTCAGAGAGAGAGGGAGACACAGAATCTGAAGCAGCCTCCAGGCTCTGAGCTAGCTGTCAGCACACAGCCCGACGCGGGGCTCGAACCCACGAACTGAACCGTGAGATCATTACCTGAGCTGAAGTTGAGCGCTTAACCGACTGAGCCACCCAGGTGCCCCTATTGTTGTTGATTTTAACCTTTCTGACAGAGGTGAAGTGATATATCATTATGGTTTTTATTTACATTTCACTGATGATGAGTGATGCTTTTTATCTTTTCATTTGTCTGTTGGCCATCTGTACCTCTTCTTTGGAGAACTGTCTATTCATGTTTTCTGCCCATTTTAATTAGATTATTTGTTTTTTGGGTGTTGAGTTGTATTATTCTTTATACATTTTGGATGATGACCCTTTAGCAAATAAATCATTTGCGAATATCTTCCTCCAATCAGGAGGTTTAGATTTGTTGATTGTTTCCTTCACTGTGCAAAGGGATTTTATTTCAATGTTGTCCCAACAGTGTTTCCTTTTATTCCCTTTGCCTTAGAAGACATGTCTAGAAAAATGTTGCTGTGGCCAATAACTGACAGATTACTGACTGTGCTCTCTTCAGGGATTTTTATGGTTTCAGGTTTCACATTTAGGTCATTAATTCATTTTGAGTTTAGTTTTCTGTGTGGTGAAAGAAAGTGGTCCTTTTTCATTCTTTTACAGGCTGTGTCCAGTTTTCCCAATACCATTTGTTGAAAAGATTGTCATTTTCCCATTGTGTTTTCATTCCTCCTTTGTCAAAGATTAATAAACCATATAATTATGGGTTCATTTCTGGATTTTCTTTTGTATTCCATTGATCTATGTGTTTATTTTATGATAATACCATACCGTTTTAATTATTTCCATGTGGTAATATAACTTGAAATCTGAAATTGTGATATCTCATACTCTGGTTTCTCTTCAGGTCACATAAATCTTTCGCCTTTTACTGAAATTGTGATATCTCCAGTTTTGCTTTTCATTTCAAGATTATTTTGGCTGCATGTCCATTTACACTTCCATACAAATTTTATGTTTGTTTAATAGTTCTGTGAAAAATACTGTTGTATTTTGATAGGGATTGTATTAGTTGTGTAGATTCCTTGGGGCAATACAGATATTTTAATACTATTTATTCTTTCAACCTATGAGCATTGATGTATTTCCTTTTCTTTGTGTCATCTTGAATTTCTTTCATCAATGTTTTGTAGTTTTCAGATTATAGGACTTTCACTTCTTTAGTTAAGTTTATTTCCAGATATTTTATTGTTTTTAGTGCAATTGTAAATGATATTGTTTTCATAATTTATCTTTCTGCTGCTTCATTACAGCACATTTTTGTATACAACACATTCATGTACAGTAATTTTGTATCCTTTGACTTTACTGAATTCACTTATCAGTTCTGGAAGTTTTTCAATGTTTTGGTTTTCTATATGTAGTATCATCTCATCTGCAAATAGTGCAAGTTTTACATCTTCCTTACTAATTGGATACCATTTATTCCTTCCTATGTATGATTCCTGTGGCTTAGGACTTCTAGTACTATGTTGAGTTAAAATGGCGAGAGAGACATTCTTCTCTTGTTCTTGAATTTAGGAATGAAACTCTCAGTTTTTCCCATTAAAGATATGTGCTGTGTGGTTTTCATAGATGGCCTTTATTATGTTGAGGTATACTCCCTCTAAACCTACTTTACTGAGCTTTTAAATCATGAATAATGTTATATTTTGTCAAATGCTTTTTCTGCATCCATTGAAATGATGATTTGTTTTTTTAAATTTATTTATTTAAATTCACGTTAGTTAACATACAGTGTAGTGTTGGTTTCAGGAGTAGAAGCTAGTTATTTATCACTTAAATGTAACACCCAGTGTTCATCCCAATAAGTGCCCTCACTAAATGACCATCACTCATTTAGTCCAGCCCCCACCTCTCTTCCAGTGGTCCTCAGTTCATTCTCTCTATTTAAGAGTCTCTTATGGTTTGCCTCCCTCACTGTCTTCAGTAATGTCACAGGATATAAAATCAATGTACAGAAAGTGCTTGAATTTCTATACAAGAATAATGAAGCAGCAGAAAGAGACATCAAGGAATTGATCCAATTTACAATTTCACCAAAAACCATAAGGTACTTAGGAATAAACCTAACCAAAGAGGTAAAGGGCTGCATGCTGAAACCTATAGAAAGGTTGTGAAAGATATTGAAGAGGAAACAAAGAAATGGGAAAACAGTCCATGCTCATGGATTGGAAGAATAAATTTTGTTAAAATGTCTATACAACCTAAACCAATCTACACACTCAATGCAATCTCTATCAAATTAACATCAGCATTCTTCACAGAGCTAGAAGAAACAATCCTAAATATTGGAACAAGAAGAGACCCACAAGTAGCAAAATAATGTTGAAAAAGAAAACCGAAGCTGGAGACATCACAATTCTGGACTTTAAGTTATATTACAAAGCTGTGGTCATCAAGACAATATAGTACTGGCACAAAAACAGACACATAAGTCAATGGAACAGAATAGAGAACCCAGAATTAGACCCACAAAACCATAGCCATTTAATCTTTGACAAAGCAGGAAAGAGTAACCAATGGAAAAAAAATACTGTCTTTTCAGCAAATGGTGCTGGAAAAACTGAAGAGTGACAGGCAGAATGAAGCTGGCCCACTTTATTAAACCATATACAAAAATAAATACAAAATTGCTGAAATATTTGGATGTGAGACAGGAAAACATCAAAATCCTACAAGGGATAACAGGCAGCAACTTCTTAGACCTTGGCCATAGTAGCTTCTTACTAGATATGTCTCCAGAAGCAAGGGAAACAAAAGCAAAAATCATCTATTGAAACCTCTTCAAGATATAAAGCTTCTGCAAAGCAAAGGAAACAATCACCAAACAAAAAGGTAACTGATGGAATGGAAGAAGATATTTGCAAATGGCATATCATATAAAGTGTTAGTGTTCAAAATCTATAAAGAATTTACCAAACTCAACACCCCCCAAAAAACTAATAACTCAGTGAAGAAATGGGAAGAAGTCATTGATAGACACTTTTTTTAAAAAGTACCTCATTTTCTCTCGTTTTTTCTTTTCTTTTCTTTTTTAACGTTTTATTTATTTCTAAGAGAGAGAGACAGCATGAGCAGGGGAGGGTGAGAGAGAGAGGGGACACAGAATCTAAAACAGGCTCCAGGCTCTGAGCTAGCTGTCAGCACATAGCCCGATGCGGGGCTAGAACCCATGAACCGTGAGGTCATAACCTGAGCTGAAGTAGGACGCTTAACCGACTGAGCCACCCAGGTGCCCCTGATAGACACTTTTCTAAAGAAGACATCCAGATGGCTAACAGACACATAAAAAGATGCTCAACATAACTCATCAGAGAAATACAAATCAAAACCACAATGATAATACCATATAATACCTATCAGCATGGCTAAAATCCACACCTGAGGACACAACAGATGTCAAGAATGTGGAGAAAGGGAAGTACTTTTGCACTGTTGGTGGGACCATAAACTGGGGAAGCCACTTTGGAAAATAGTACTGAGCTTCCTGGGGAAAAAAAATAGAACTATCCTATGACCCAGCAATTGAACTACTAAGTTTTTATCCAAAGGATATAAAAATTATAATTGAAAGGGCACATGTGCACCAATNCAACAACATGAATGGAAGTAGAGTGTATTATGCTAAGTGAAATAATTCAGTCAGAGAAAGACAAATATTATATGATTTAAATCATATGTGGAATTTAAGAAACACAACAAATGAACATAGCAGAAGGGAATAAAAGATATGATCATATGGTTCTTATTCTTTTCTTATTTATGTGTCTTTTCATGTTGACTGTTTTGTGACTATTGAAGCACCCTTTCATTCTGGGAATAACTATCACCTGATTGTGGCAATGATTTTTTTAAATGTATTGTTGGATTCTGTTTGCTAATATTTTATTGATAATTTTTACATATATATTCATGTATTCATGAGAGAAAATGGCTTGTGCTTCTCTCTCTCTCTCTCTTCTTTTTCTTTTAATGTGGTGTCTTTATCTGGTTTTGGTATTAGGCTAGGTACTAGCCTCCTAGAATGAATTTGGTAGTTTTTATTCCTCTTGTATTTTTGGAATAATTTAAATGTTCTTCTTTAATGTTTGGTAGAATTTGTCTATGAAGCTGTTTGATCCTGAACTTTTGATTTTTGGGAGTTTTTTGTTTGTTTGTTGTTGTTGTTTTTGTGTTTTTTTTTTAACCGATTTAATTTCATTGCTGGTATTTGGCCTGTTCAAATATTCTAGTTCTTTCTGTTTCAGTTTTGGTAGGTTATATGTTTCTAGGAATTTATCCACTTCTTCTAATTTTTCCAATTGTTGGCATATAAATTTTCATAAATTTCCCTTATAATTATTTGTGTATCTATAGTGTTGGCCGTTTTTCTCTTATCTCATTAGTAATTTTGTTTATTTGTATCCTATTACTTTCTCTCTCTTTTTAATTTTTATGAGTCTGCTAGAAGTTTATCAATTTTGTTGATCTTTTCAAAGAACCGGCTCCTGGTTTTATTAATCTCCTCTAATGTGTGTGTATGTATGTTGTTTGGTTTTTGTTTTGTTTTTAGCTTCTTTATCGTTTATTTTTGCTCTAATTTTATTATTTCCTTCATTTTGTTGTGTTGGGGTTTCATTTCTTCTTCTATTTCTAGTTCCTTTTTGTGTAAGGTTAGGTTGTTTGAGATTTTTCTTTCTTCTTGATGCTTGCCTGTATTGCTATATACTTTCCTCTTAGAATCACTTTGCTACATCCCAAAGATTTTGGATCATTGTGTTTCATTTTCATTCGTCCTCATGTACTTTTTGATTCTTCTTTGATTTCTAGGTTTAGCCACACATTGTTTAGTCGTATGTCATTTAAGTTCCATGTATTTGTGTTCTTTCCAGAATTTTTAATTTGATTGATTTCTAGTTTTATAGCATTGTGGTCAGAAAAGATGCATGATTTTTACTTTGATTTTTTTTTTTTTAATTTGTTGAGACTTGTTTTGTGGCCTAAAATGTGATCTATTCTGGAGAATGTTCTATGTGCATCTAAAAAGAATGTGTATTCTGTTCTTTTAGGGTGAAATTTTCTAAATAGGTCTATCTCATCCAGTCTGTCATTTAAAGCCTTCCTTATTGATTTTTAGGATGATCTGTCCATCCATGTGAGTGCGGTGTTTAAGTCCCTTAGTATTACTGTATTACAATCCAATATTTTATGTTTGTTATTAGTTGTTTTATGTATTTTGGTGCTCTCATGTTTGGGTGCACAAATATTTATAATTATCATGTCCTCTTGTTGGATGCCCGCATTTATGATTATACAGTGTTCTTCTTGTCTCTTGTTATAATCTTTGTTTTAAAGTCTGTTTTGCTCAATATATATTGCTATCTAACATTTCATTTGACATTCATTTGCATGATAAATATTTCTCCATACCTTTACTTTCAATCTGCAAATGTTTTTATAATTAAAAATATCTCTTATAGGCACCATATAGATGGGTTTTGTTTTTTCTCTCTGTTATGACACCCTATGTCTTCTGTTTAGAGTTCATTTACATTCAAAATAATTATTGATAAATATTTATGTATTGCCATTTTGTTACTTCTTTTGTAGTTGTTTCTATAGATTTTCTCTGATATTTTCTTCTCTCGGTCTGTTTCAAAGCTTGTTGGCTTTCTTTAGTCATATATTTGGATTTATTTCTCTTTATTCTTTGCATATCCAATAGTGGTTTTTGATTTGTGGTTACCATTAGGTTTGTATCTAACATCTTGTGCATAAAGCAGTCTATATTCTGTTGATGTTACTTAAGTTTAAAACCATTCTTTACTGCACTCTCCCCACTGCCATGATTTAGGTACATGGTGTCTTTTTTTTTTACATCCTTTTATTTTATGAAATCTCGACTTATTTTCACAGAAATATTTATTTTTATGTTTTTGTGATTTTTAGTTTTTGTATTCTCACTTATGCTTTTTCCTTTCCACTCAAAGAGCCCCCTTTAATATTTCTTGTAGGATTGGTTTATTGGTCACAAACTCCTTTAGTTTTGTTTAAGAAATTCTTCCTCCTTCTATTCTGAATGATAAACCTACTGGATAGAATATTCTTGGCTGGAAAATTTTCCCATTCAGCCCTTTGAATACATGTATCACTCTCTTCTAGCCTGCAAACTTTCAGTTGAAAAATCCACTAATAACTTTATGGAGTTTCCCTTGAATGTCCCTCTTCTTTACTCCTGTTTATTTACTTTTATTTTTTCTTTATTGCTACTTTTTGCTATTTTCATAGCTGTATGTCCTGGTTTGGAATTTTTTAGGATGATTTTCTGAGGAGATCTCTGTGCCCCCTGAGTGTGGATATCTGTTTCCCTCCCCCTTGTTAGGTAATTTTCGGCTCTTATTTCTACAAATTCATTTTCTGCTCCTTCTCTCTCTTCAGGGATTCCTCAAATACAAATGTTATTATGCATGATGAAATCACTGAGTTCCATAAGACGATCTCAATTTGAATAATTTTATTTCTCCTCATTTGCTAAGCTTAGTTACATTCCATTATTCCTGCAGGTCATTAATTTGTTTATCTGCTTCCTCTAGTCTCCTATTTATTCCTTCAAGTGTATTTTTAATTTCATTTTTTTTGTTCTTGACCTCTGATTGGTTTTTCATCTGTGTTAAGAGTGTCACTGATGTCCTCTACTCTTTTCTCGGTATGCTGAATATATTTATGATGATTACTTTAAATTGTCTATCCGGTATATTAATTATATCCATTTCACGTTGGTATCCTGTTATGGTTTTGTCCTGTTCTTTCATTTGGGAGATATTTCTTTGTCTCTTCATTTTGTTTGATTTTCTGTGTCTGTTTCTGTGTGTTAGAAAAGTCAGCTACTTGTCTTGCTTTTATAAATAATAGCTTTATGAAGAAGAGGTCCTTCATAGTGTTCTAAAGTGCAGTGTTTCCTGTTCCCTAGGGTCTAGTGCTTTAGGGACTGTCTCCTATGTATGTTGCATGTGTTTTGCGGTTGCATCTTGGCTTCTTTGTCGTTTAGGTCAGTCATCTGCAGAGGCTCTCTTTGCCTAATGAGGGCAGATTTGGTCCTCAGCGGGTTGGGGTGGGTTGTTTTAACAAGGTGTGTAGTGGTCTGTTTAAGAAGTGTGACCTGCCCCACTCTTGCCAGACTGAGATCCCACAAAACATGTAAATCAGAAGATGTGGTGTTAGCATGGTTTGTGCTGGTGTTTTGAGGTAGGGGCCTGCAGTGCAGGGCCTAAAGAGATCATGACTAGGAGAGTGGTTCCCCTGATGTGTGGGTAGGGGGCCTTGTAAGCAAGTTAATAAGCAGTGCTGGTTCCCACAGGTTGCCATTGTTTATACTGGGTTTGGGAGATGGATGGCATCTACCACCTTCTTTCTTCCTGGAGCGTGATCCCTCTGGGTCACGCTCTGAGATGGACAAATTACTCTCCTCCTTTCTGCTCCTTCCCTGCCATTTTTCAAACTACATGTTCTATGTTACACGTATAGTGCTGTTTGTAGTGCCATCTCTTTAAGCAGGGGATCCTGCGTCCTAATGTCTTTCATGCTCTCCCAGAGCCTAACTCGCTGATTTTTAAAATTCCAGGCTTTAAGTCTCACTGCTTATAAGAACTCATGAAATTCAGTCACTCCAGCTTTCAAAGAAAATATAATAAAGATTCATCCTCCGCATTTGTGGGATCCCTGTGTGAATGTGTTTTCTCCTTTCTCTGCACCACCAACTCCCTCCCCACTGTGAACAGTCACAGTTCATATTGCTCCCAAAGTCTTCACCCTTCCTACCTTCTTCAATGTGCCTTCTTCTCTACCTTTAGTTGTGGAGTTTTTTCTGCCAGTCTTCGGCTTGTTTTCTGGGTTACTTACACTACTGTGAGTGTCGTCTAGTTGTATCTGTAGTTCAAGGGAAGTTTAGCTTCCTCCTACTCTGCCATCTTCCTAGTGAAGCCAAAATATTGAAACCTTTTACTCTAAAATCAAGAACAAAACAAATTAGGGATGCACTTACTTTTGTCACTTTTATTCCACATAGTACTGGAAATACTAGGCAGAGAAATTAAACAAACAACAGGTATCCAAAGTGTAGAGAAAGATCTATACTCACAGTTAATACAATCTCATATTAAAAACCTACTAGAACTAATCAATTCATATTGTGTATGGTACAGAATTAACACCTAAAAACCAATGTGCTACTATATGCTAGAAATGAATAATCTGAATAAAGAATTGTATGGTTAATTTGATATGTCAACGTGGCTGGACCATGGTTGCCCAGATGTATGGTCAAATATTATTCTAGATGTTTCTGTAGGAGTGTTTTAGATGAGATTAATATTTAAATCAGTGGATTTTCAGAAGAGCAGATTTTTCTTCCATGATGTGGGTGGGCCTCATTCAATCATTTAAAGGCCTAAGTAGAACTAAAGATTAAACTCTCCTGACCAGAAGGCATGTTGACCCATCCTGCATGTTTTGTTTTGGATATTGACTTACAATCCCCCACATACAGGGAGGCATTAACACTCTTATTTTCTGAAGTGGCACAGGTTTGCTAATTAATATATAAAAATTTTCCCAGATAAGAAGTGGTACACTAAGGACATAAAAGTGATTTATCATTGTGGAAATTGGTTAAAAAAGCATTTAGCACATGTCATAATCATCTTCAGTAGAAGTACTTAAGAGGTACTTAAATGTACTTAATATTTGCTGTCAATCAGATGCATATATCTTTTAGAGATATCACAAGTTAAACAGATATTGAAGTTTTTTGTTAGATTTTATTTATACTCTGTAACATTTAATAAGAGAAACAAATTCAGCAAGGGAATATCATGCAAGAGGTTGGATGTACCAGTATAGGTTGAGTAATAGAGTGTTGGCTATGTCACTTTCTTATTCTTGTTTTTTTGAGACAGAGAGAGAGAGAAAGTGCAGGAACACACAGGTGGGGGAGGCACAGAGGGAGAGGGTTGGAGAGAACCTTAAGCAGGCTTCATGCTCAGCAAAGAGCCTGATGTTAGGCTTGATCTCACAACCATGAGATCATGTCATGAGTCATAATCAAGAGTCAGACCCTTAACCGAGTGAGACACCTAGGTACCACAAACAGTGTCATTTTCAAATGAAATGGAAAGAAATTTAGAGCAGGATCAGAAAAAAAGTGAAAAGAAATATAATAAATATATTTTTCTGAGTAAACATCATTAATTCCTGATACTAAGTACACTACTTTAAGGACACTAAAATTTATGTTTCCTTCAAGTATTCACAATGTATTGAAATTTTACTTGATTAGATCCTATAACAAACAGTTAATTATTAAGTCCATATCTTTTATACACACACACACACACACACACACACACACACACACTCCCTGCAAGTTTGCCCTCTTTGTAAGTTAAAAAAAAAAAAAAAGAACTTAGTGGGCCTACAATATGCTTATCCATTTAACCAGTCAGTTCTTTTCAAATCATCAAACTAATATGTTTAAATTTCAAAAAAGATCTCCTCATTTGTGTATGACACAGTGCGTTGAAGCAAAACGAAGAAATTCCTTTCCCTGTCATGATCTCATTAAGACATGTGGGAAGCCTACACTGGTTACTTGAGCAAGAAGTGTCTCATAATTAATCCTTAGGGAAACTGACTTCTCTCCACATTGTCTTCCATTAATTGCACTTCCTTGTCCATTTGTATTCTTGACAGTGGTTTCCAGTAACAGACCCACTGTTTGCAAATTTGCTTAAATTACTGATGTCAACATATTGTCAATAGCTAGCAAAAAATTAACTTTTGCTGTAGGAACAAAATTTGGTTTAACCAAAGATAAGAGCGACTTAATCAGGGGTGCTTGGGTGGCTCAGTGGGTTGAGTGTCCGGCTTCAGCTCAGGTCATGATCTCATGGTTCATGGGTTTGAACCCCGCATTAGGCTCTGTGCTGACAGCTCAGAACCTGGAGCCTGTTTCGGATTCTGTGTCTCCCTCTCTCTCTGACCCTCCCCTGCTCGTGCTGTCTCTCTCTCTCAGAAATAAATAAAACATTAAAAATTTTTTTAAAAAAAGAGTGACTTAATCAAATATTTGCTGGATCAAGTGGAAAAGTTAGTGTAAGTCAGGTTGCTTCTAAAAACTTTTAACAGTGATAATAATTTAATAAATAAAATTGATACATTTTGTGTTTTTTATATGAATCCATAAGGTGAACAAACAACAATGATCCTTAGGAAACAGATCAAATTTATATTCTTAGGAAATCTTCATTGAGAGATAGCTAAATTTTCAACATGAAATTAAAATACAGGGTTGGGGGGGCTCTAAATTTTCTCTGAAAAAATACTTTTAATCAAAGTCTTGATTGATCTGTGACTATTACTTCACATTAATTTATACTTAGTTATTTAAAATTCACTTTACTAAATATGCTGTTAATTTTAAGCAATAACAGAAAAAAATAACTGATCTTACTGTATATATGTTGGTTCTAGATTCGCTTGACTACTACCACACCTCACATAATATTCTTGCATTTCTTGCTGACAGTGAGTCATGGAAGAAAGATTCATCAGAATTATTTTCTATGCATGTGTATGTTTTTCTATATTCCAAATTCATTTTGCAGTGACTCCATATTTCTAATTAAAAGGAAGGATCAGTTTGCAGTGAACTAAGGATAGTTTGGTCATTGATTTGAAGGTAAATAAAATGAGCCCAAAGTTGAATTCCCTTTTTATTCAAGCCTTATGACTACACCTTCAGGCTTTTCCTTTCAAACTATTTCCCTAGCATGTTCTGATTGTGGGATAAATGGTTGTAAGAGCAAGATACGGTGTATTATGTATTTGTTTTTCGTGGGAATATTTGGGGTCAGTACAGGGACTGTATTGCTTTCAAGAAGAGTCCTTTTTCATAAAGTTAAAGACCAACAAGTAAAAGTTTAGATAAATAAAAAGTAAAATAAAAAAAAATGGGAACAGAGTTTTCTACTCCTTTAAAAAATTCTCATTAGTAATTTCAAATATATTTTCATTTTGTAAGATTTAATGACATATATATTTCAGAATTTAGCCTGACTTTTTTACATCTCTAAAGGTCTGTGACTTGTATCTTCAGATTTATATCCCTTAAAGGATGGAGCTTGTAAGAGAGCAGGATTGAGGACCTTGTCATAATTTGAAACTTTGCAAAATAAACAGAAAAATAGAGAATAAAATACTGTATATTGAGTGGTTGCAGGGCATGAGAACGTGTTGACCTGGAATTCGTCATTCAGTTTACAAAGTATTTGATTGAGCTGATACAGCAATGTTCTAACACTTAAAAAATAACTATCCATAAATATTCACTCATGGGAGAAATCTGAACTGGAAATACTTGCGGAGATTTGTAAAAATGTAATGACTACTTTCATCTGCAAGTCTGCCAAATCCAAATTACTTGGGGTGGAGCTTAGTCTCATAATATTTGGATATGAATTCAGGTTAAAAAAATTAACATTGCCTATAACTCACAAAGATTCTAGTCTGTGAACTGTTGTTTTGTTTTAATTTTGTATCTGCCCATAACTTTTTTCATACTCTCTTTCACTTCCTTGTTCCTTAGGCTGTAAATGAAAGGATTCACCATAGGGTTGATGACTGCATAGAACACAGAGATGAGTTTGTCTCCCTCTGCTGAATAGAGGGATTTGGGTCTCAAGTACCGGATCAACCCTGTTCCATAATACATTATCACCACAATCAGGTGGGAAGAACACGTGGAAAAGGCTTTTTTTCTGCCCTTAACAGAGTCTATTTTCATCACAGCCACCAGGATGTGAAGGTAGGAGAGTATAATGAGGAGGAAGGGGAATAATACTGTTCCAGCCCCTCCTATGGTCATCACGGTCTCCACCAGGGATGTATCATCACAGAACATGTGAAGAAGAATGGGCAATTCACAGAAAATATAGTCAACAACATATTGACCACAGATTGGAAGAATTGTCAGGTAGAGAGGCACCACTGAGGCAAAAAAGCCAATGGTCCAGGCCCCCAGAGCCAGTGCCACACACACAGACCAGTTCATGATGAGCAGATATCTCAGTGGGTAACAGATGGCCACATAGCGATCCAGAGCCATTACTGCAAGGAGAAAACACTCAGTTGACTCCAGGAATAAGGTGATATAGGTCTGAGCAATACAGAAGTTGTAAGATATGACTTTCCTGCTTGCGAGAAAATTAAAAAGCATCTTGGGGACCACAAATGTGCTAAAAAATATGTTGAGAAAGGCCAGATGACAGAGGAAGATGTACATGGGTGTCTGGAGGGAAGAATCTAGAATAACTAAGGTGATGACAGCCGTGTTTCCAAAGAGATTTGCCAAGTAGACCAGAGAGAAGAGAAAAAAGAGTGGAATTTCAGTCTGGGGGTAATTGGAAAATCCTACCAGGATCAGCTCACTGATGATGCTGGAATTCACATGATCCATTTTGAGTATTGATGATTTCCTGCTGAAATGAGAGGAAAGCAAAAACCAAAAATGCTCTTATTTTAAAATTGTGAGATTAAATCCATTCCTGTGTCACTCAACTACAATGCTAAAGATAAATGGGCCTTAAGTTGGATGAACAATTATTTGTGAAATTTTGTCAGACAAATATTCTATTCATAGGAATAAGAACATTTGCAAATCACTGTCCACATCAAGCGACTGCTTGCTTTTCATGAATTACAAGGTTTTGGTTTCACACTGAGAATTTCTCCACCTCTACTCATTGCATCATATATAATACACAGCACACTTCTACATTTTACTAATCAAATCTTATTATCCATTTTCTAAAAAGGAACTAGAGATTCAGTAAAATAAAATGGCTTGCCCAAATTCCAATTAGAAAATATTATAATTAAAAATAATTCCACCTTCCTTCTACTGTGAAACAAAATCATCAATGATAATAAAGTTTACATTTAGCAAGACAAAAGATTGATTTATTTCTTTTCATTCCTAGTCCCTATGGAACATAAATTGCAATGTCATTAAAGCACAATACTACACAAAATTTAATTATTTAACTACTTTCACTACTTCAATATTAGCAGGTATAATATAATGAATCCTCTAAACAACTGAACTTCCAAACTTATAGTAACAACCTTAGAAAAATAACCAAGTTGTTTCAAAGCTAAGTTTTGTTTTTTGTTTTTTACCATTTTAAAGGTAGTGTGAAATTGCTTATGGGTCTATGTCTTATCTATGGGTATATATTTTCAGTGATACACTTGTGATCTTTATCAAAATCTTTGAATTAAATTTGCCAGTCTGTGCTGAAATGGAAGATTTAGGCTGGTTATACAATGTGTTGACTCACCTTGCACACCACGCACACACACAAATGCTAGCTGCTATTAACAAAGCACCACAACACTAATCAAATAAAAAGTAAAATTCTTTTGAGAATCTTTAATCATATGAGAATATTTAAACACAGAGGAACATAAACATAACAGATGTAGCCTGGAGTTTGCATAGAATCAATTAAACTCTTTGTACCTCAACACCTCTCTTTTCTCCACTAACTCATATTTCCAGTGTGTCTTTTTGTCCTGTCTTTATGTCTCCTTTTTTGTAACTTACCTGTAGACTTCCATGTGAAAGTTTTCCTAGTTATTTTTTCAACTCTCTATTCAGCTTTTTTTTTTTCTGTTTGCACAACCTAAGATACTAGATGATTATATCATAGGACTTACACAGCAACAAGACAGGAGGTGGGGAGGAAGGAAAAGAGAGACAGAGAGAGAGAGAGAGAGAGAGAGGGAGAAACAAAGAGACAGAGAAAGAGAGCCCACAAGCAGAAAGCAAGAGAGTGAAACACAGAGAAAAGGACAGAGAAACAGAAAGAGAGCATGTGTCTACAGGCAGAATTTCAACTCTATATTTGTGGAAGAGAGAAAAGAGCAGTTGACATACCTGCCCTATCTTTTTTGTTAGGAAATATTTTCTTTCAGAGTCTCCTCTTTACTGGCAACTGATAAATGAATTTTCCTGGACAGGGTCAAACTATCAAATCTCCACCTGTAAAGGAGATAGCATGAGAAACATAGCCACTTGTCAACCACTAGACTTCATCATATTTAACATTACCCAGAAATTTTCTTTTCTTGGCAATATGCTCCTCAGTTTCCTGGAAGTTATGTTGAATAGAAAGAGACAGCTATGGCTAGTGATATGCAAAAGCTGTTCCCTTGATTTTATATTGTTAATTTTAGCATATAAATTACTCATATTTCATTTCTTTACTTAATTATCCCAAATTTATACTACATATAGTGAAAGTAGAGGGTAGGATAAATAAAGATTATTTGCCAGGAATTATAAATCCAGAATAGAGACTTCAGTGAGTAAAGTGAAGTCTATTTATTAACAGAGGCAAAGTTTTAAGTTGGATCCCAAGGGAAGCTAGTTAACTTCATGTAAGAAAGAAAAACAAAATAATTTATACTCCACTTGCTGCTAATGACAGCCAGCCCATTAAATGCAATTCGTAGCTTTCTATTTATAGTGACATCTATAAATTCCATTATTTCTCCAAGAGAAACATCTCAATTTATCAGTTCTTTTCTTTTTTAATATTTTTATTTATTTCTAGGAGAGCGAGAGAGACAGCGTGAGAGGGTCAGAGAGAGAGGGAGATACGGATTCTGAAATAGGCTCCAGACTCTGAGCTGGCAGTCAGCACAGAGCCCGATGCGGGGCTCGAACCCACGAACCGCGAGATCATGACCTAAGCGAAAGTCGGACGCTTAACCGACTAAGCCACCCAGGCGCCCCTCAATTTATCAGTTCTAACAGTAAATGTTAATGGTGTATTTTTTAAGTGAACATGAATTTTCCTGGGTGCCTGGTGGCTCATTTGGTTGAGTGTCTGACTTGATTTCAACTTGGGTCATGGTCTCTTGGTCATGAGATCTAGCCCTGCATTGGGCTCCGCAGTGAGTGTGGAGTCAGCTTGGGGTTTTCTCTCCCTCTCTCTTTGCCCCTCCCCCAATAGTGCACACACATGTTCTCTATCTCCAAATAAGTAAATAAGCATTAATAAATAAAATAAACATGAATTTTCTTAAACATGAATGTAAAAACTCTAGGGAATTCAACTTTTTCAAAGTTGTCGGTCTATACTTCACCATCTGGAAAATATCATTTTCATTTTGTTAACTTAAAGCAAGCTATGGTCACATGTCTATATGTACATAAAATATGAGTAATTTACAAAGAAAGTTCAAACTGCTGAAAAGATTTTCAGTATGTTTTGTTCATAATTTTATTTAAAATTCCAGTTAGTTAACATAGAGTGTAATATTAGTTACAAGTGTAGAATTTAGTGATTCATCCTTTGCTTAAAACATCAAATGTAAGCCCTTTTTAAGCCCCATAACTCATTTAATCCATCTCCTTACCCACCTCTTCTCCAGAAACCTTTTCTTTATCCATTTATCCATTCATTAATCACTGGCCATTGAGACACCAGTTCTCTCCTGTGTTGTTAATTTTAGACATCCTGACTGTTGGGAAGAGGTATCTGATTGCAGTTTTGATTTGTATTTCCTGGATGATAACTGATGTTGAGCATCTTTTCATGTGTCTGTTAACCATCCATATGCCTACTTTTGAAAAATATCTATTGATGTCTTCTGACCAGGTTTCTAAACTGGATTATTTGTTGTTGTTGTTGTTATTTGAGTGTTTCATTTTATAAGGTTTTTGTATGTTTTGGATACTATCCCTTTATCAGATGTGTCATTTACAAATATTTTCTCCCTTTCTGAATGTCAACTTTTAGTTTGATTGATTGTTTCCTTCTATATGCAGAAGCTTTTTATCTTGATGAAGTCCCAATAGTTTATTTTTGCTTTCATTTCTCTTGTCTCAGGAGACATTTAGTAAGAAGAAACTAAGGTCTATGTCAAAGAAGTTACTGCCTGTGCTCTCCTCTAGGACTTTGATAGTTTCTTGTCTGACACTTAGGTCTTTCTTCCACTTTGAAATTACTTTTGTGTATGGTGTAAGATGGTGCTCCAGTTTCTTTCTTTTTCATGTTGCTGTCCAATTTTCCCAGCACTGTTTATTTAAGAGGCTTTCTCTTTTGCATTAGGTATTCTTCACTGCTTTGTCAAAGATTAGTTGACCATATAGTTGTGGGTTCATTTTTGGGTTTTTAATTCTTTTCCATTGATCTATGTGTCTGTTTGTGTACTTTTACCATACTATCTTGAAGATTATAGCTTTGTAATATAACTTGAAGTCTGGCAGTGTGATGCCTCTAGCTCTGGTCTTCTTTTTCAGGATTGCTTTAGTTATTTGAGGTCTTTTGTTGTTCCATACAAATTTTATGATTGTGTGTTCTAGCTCTTTGAAAAATACTGTTGGCACTTTGATAGGGATTACACTAACTATGTAGATTGTCTTGGGTAGTATATATATTTTAATATTTGTTCTTCTGATCCATAACATTGGAAAGTTTTACCATTTATTTGTGTCATCTTTAATTTCTTTCACCAGTATTTTATAATTTTCAGAATACAGATATGTTCCCTCTTGGGCAAAGTTTATTCCTAGGTATCTTATTGGTTTGGTGCAGTTGTAAATGTCATTGATTCCTTGATTTCTTATTCTGCTTCTTCATTGTTGGTGTATAGAAATGCAATAGATTTCTATAAATCTGTTCTATAGGTCTAAAAATGCAACATTTTTTATCCTGCGACCTTACTGAATTTGCATATCAGTTCTGTAATTTTTTGTGTGTAGTATCTTGGGTTTTCTCTTTATTTAATTAATTTTGAGAGAGATAGAGAGAGACAGAGCATGAGTGGCAATGGGTCAGAGAAAGAGGGACAAACAGAATTGGAATCAGGCTCTAAGCTCTGAGCTGTCAGCACAGAGCCTGATGTGGGGCTTGAATCCATAGACCACAAGATCATGACCGGAGCCAACGTTGGATGCTTAACCAACTGAGCCATCCAGGAGCCCCAGAATTCTCTATATGGAGTATCATGTCACCTGCCAATGACATAAAAACTAAAAAAAACAGTAGAACAGATCAATGAAGTGGCATCTGGATGGCTAGATTTGTTGAGCATCTGACTCTTGAGTTTGGCTCAGGTCATGATCTCACAGTTTTGTGGATTTGAGCCCCACATCAGAGCCCCATATTGGGCTCTGTACTGGCAACATGGAGCCTGCTTTAGATTCTTCCTCTCTCTCTCCCTCTCCCCAACTTGGACTCTCTCTGTCTCTCTCAAATAAATAAATAAACCTAAAAATATATTTTAAAAAAACACACCAATGCAACCAGGAGCTGGTTCTTTGGAAAGATAAATAAACTTCTAGCCAAAATTATCAAGAAAAAAAGAGAGAGAAGACTCAACTAAATAAAATCACAAATGAGAGAGGAGAAATAACAACCAATACCGCAGGGATACAATTATAATAGATTATGAAAAATCATATCCAAAAAATTGGACAACCAAAAACAAAGGGATAAATTCCTAGAAACATATAAACTACCACAACTGAAAGTGGACGAAATAGAAATCTGAACAGACCAATAACCAGCAAAAAAATTAAAATGGTAAGGGAAAATAAAACCCTTCCAAGAAACAAGGACTAGATTGTTTCACAGGTGAATTCTACCAATCATTTAAAGAAGATTAAATAAATAACTATTTTTTTCTCAGACTAGTCCAAAAATATAAAAGAAAACAAATCTTTCAAATTTATTCTAAGAAGCCAGTATTTCATTGATTAAAAAAAAAACCAAAAACAGATAAGACACTACTAAAAAAGAGAGCTACCCAGACCAGTATCCCTGATGAACCTAGATGCAAATTCTTCACCAAAATACTATCAAATAATATTTAAAAATGCATTGAGGGACGCTTGGGTGGCTCAATCAATTAAGTGTCCAGCTTCAGCTCAGGTCATGATCTCACAGTTTGTGAGTTCAATCCCCACATCAGGCTCTGTGCTGACAGCTCAGACCACGGAGCCTATTTCGGATTCTGTGTCTCCCTCTCTCTCTGCTAGTTCTCCGCTCATGTTTTGTCTCTCTCTTTCTCAAAAATAAATAAACATTAAAACATTTTGAATGCATTGAAAAGATCATTACTACAATAAAATGGGATTTATTCTGGAGATCCAGAGATGTCAATATCCACAAATCAGTCAGTGTGTTACATCACATGTACAAGAGAAAAGATAAAAACCATAGGTTCATTTCAATAGATGTAGAAAGGCATATGATAAAGTATAACACTCATTCATGACAAAAAAACATCAACAAAGGAGCTTTAGAGGGAACATACTTAAACATATTAAGGCCATCTATGAAAAACCCTCAGCTAACATTATCCAAAATAGGGAAAAAGCAGAGCTTTTCCCCTAACATCAGGAGCAAGATAAGGATGTCCACTCTTAACACTTTTATTCAACATAGTACTGGAAGTGGAAAACATAGCAATCAGACAACAAAAACAAATAAAAGGCACTCAATTTGTAAACAGTAATAATTTCACTATTTGCATATTGCATTATATTACACATAGAAAACCTGAAAGACTCCACCAAAATATGTTAGAACTGATAACTGAGTTCAGTACAGTTGCAGAATACAGAAAATCAATGTACAAAAATCTGTCACATTTCTGTACACCAACAAGGAAGCAGAAGAAAGAGGTAGTAAGAAAACAATCCTTTATACCAAAAACAAGATACCTAGGAATAAACCTAAGCAAAAAGGCAAAAGATCTGTACTCTGTAAACTATAAACTACTGATGAAAGAAACGGCAGAGGACACAGAGAGATGGAAAGACATCCCATGCTCATGGATTGGAAGAACAAATGTTAAATTTTCTCTACTGTCTAAAACAATCTACACATTTGATTCCTTATCAAAATACCACCAGCTTTCTTCACAGAGCTAGAACAAACAATTTTAAAATTTGTATGGAACCTCAAAGATCATGAATAGCCAAAGCAATCTTGAAAAATTAAACAATGCAGGAGGCATCACAATTCTGGACTTCAAATTACATTACAAAGTTATAATCATGGAGACAGTAATGGTACTCGCATAAAAATAGATACATATGTAGCTGTGCACTGAAGAAAAATTTCTCCGACACTTAGACTGAGCAGATAGATGTGCACAGCTGCCTCTGCCAGCCAGCCAGCAGCAGCAAATGGTACATAGTCTTTATTTCATGTTTGCCAGAGATGAACATCAAAGAATGTGACAGCATGGGAGGAAAACACAAGGAGCCTCCAGACATAGACCAAACACATATCTAGTGTTCACTTGAAAGCATGTAGGGAAGATGTGCTGTTTCAAGCATGCTAAGCAATTACAGTGGATCTGTTCCCTAACTGGTTCCTGGGAGGTCATGGGTCTCTGTTCTCATAATGCTATCGTATCCAACAGACTGGATATCGGAACATCACTGTCATTTTAGCAATGACCCTATGATCCAGCAATCAGTCAAAGAATACAAAATCACCCAAAGAATACAAAAACAGTAATCCAAGGGGATACATGAACCCTATGGTTATTGCAGCATTATTTAAAATGTCCAGGTTATTGAAGCAGGCCACATGTCCTTTGGTTGATGAATGGATAAAGAAGATGAGATATAACACACACACACACACACACACACACACACACACACACTACTCACACACAAGGTATTTATATGTATATATACATAAATATCGAATAGAATATGATTACATTCATATGTGGAGTTTAAGAAAGAATATAAATGAGCAAAGGAAAAAAAGAAAGGGTGAGAGAGGTAAATCAAGAAGGGATATTACTCAGCCATAAAAAAGAATTGAGTCTTGGCATTTGCAATGGCATGGATGGAGATAGAGAGTATAAAGCTAAGTGAAATAAGTCCACCAGATGAATATAAATACCATATGATTTCATTCATATGTGGAGTTTAAGAAAGAACATAAATGAGTAAAGGAAAAAAAATAAAGGGTGAGAGAGACAAATCAAGAGACAGATTCTTGGGGTGCCTGGGCGGCTTGCTTGGTGAAGCATCTAACCCTTGATTTTGACTCAGGTCAAGATCTCACAGTTCAAGGGATTAAGCCCCATGCTGACAGCACAGAATCTGGTTGGAATTCACAGTCTCACTTTTTCTCTCCCCTGTTTGCACTTTCTATGTCAAAATAAATAAACTTAAGTACAAAGAAACTTGTTCTTAACTATAGAGAACAAACTGATGGTTACCAGAGCGGAGGTGGGTGAGGGAGGGTTTAAATAGGTGATGGGGACAAAGACTACACTTGTGATGATACAGGGTGTTGTACATAAGTGTTGAATCACTAAACTGTACATCTAAAACTATGATAACAATGTACATTAACCAAAATAACAAAAAAAAAAGAATGCAAAGCAAAGCAGACCTGCACTTCAAAGAAAATTTCTTCCAAAAGGAATACTGAGTACTTCTATCTATAAGATAAATAATTAAAAGTTATGGGGAAAATAATTATTTTGTGGCCTAACATGTGATCTACATTGGAGAATATTCCATGTGCACTTGAGAAGAAGGTGTATTTTGCCACTGCATTTATACAGGGAAATACTTTCACCAATCAGCCTGGGTAGAGTTTCTGGAACCTGTGAACACTTTTCTGGACAAATCTCCTCTGGTCTTGTGCACGCAATTTCCCAGTTAAAGATGTTTGCCAGGGTCTTTTCCAGGAAACAGGCTCCCACTGGTGTTTGTCATGGTAATGCAAATCCGCTGGTAGTGTCACAGACCCCTGTGCTCTCCTTGATCTCAGCACCCTCACGGTGTCCAATACTTGTGAGTTCCCCATCATCACTTCACAAGTCATGCAAGACAGAAAGCAGTCCCTCAGGCAAGCCCCCCGAAACACGGGGACATTGGCCACTCTTCTGTATTTCTCCCAAGGGAAAAACCTCAACTTGCATCTTCTGTCCAAATTGCGCTGTGCTGACTTGGGGAGGGGATTTTGCAGGAGCAATGCAACAGCTCTTACGGGTTTCATTGCGCTGTTCTTGACTTTGCCTTCTTGGGGCATTGCGCCTTCTGAACTGATTCCCCGCATCCTCATAAAGACATTTAGACTGTATGCTATGTTCGGAGAACAAGGAATGGCGGGACTTCTTATTCCAACACTTGGCCCCGTTTTTTATATTTAAACAATGTTTTAACATTTTAATTTATTTTGAGAGACAGAGAGTGAGTGGGGGAGGGGCAGAGAGAGAGGGAGACACAGAATCCGAAGCAGGCTCCAGGCTCTGAGGTGTCAGCACAGAGCCTGATGTGGGGCTCCAACTCATGAACTGTGAGATCATGACCTAAGCCAAAGTCAGACATTCAACAGACTGAGCCACCCAGGGGCCCCTTGATACTTCTGATAAGATATTAGTGTTTTATTCTTCCTTCCAGTATTAATGATTGTACAATGTTTAAATTGTCTGATGGCAAGCACTGCCTTCAATCCTATCAGAAATTTCTGTGTTGCCCCAGTATCCTTAGTCCCATACCTCATGCCTCATGGGAAGCTTGCCAATGTTGTAACAGTGCTCTGATTCCTCATCATAAATGTTCAAATACCTACCCTTTGCCTGCATTACTCAGCAAAATTTGCTCACTTTTTTACTACTGACCCAATCCCCAACAGAATTTCTCCCATACTAAACTAGACCCCCATTCCTATTAGAAGTATGATGGTTACTTTCATGTGTCACTTGATTGGGTAGGATGTGCCTAGACATCTGGACAAATATTTTTTTTTGGTATGCCTGTGAAGTTGCTTCTTAATGAGATTACTATTGGTGTTTATTTTTTTCTGAATATAGTTTTGTCTTTTTTANTAATCTTGATGAGGTCCAAATCATTTATTTTTGCTCTTGATTCCCTTGTGGGATGTGTCAAGTAAGAAGTTGCTGCGGTGGAGGTCAAGGAGGTTGTTTCCTGCTTTCACCTCCAGGGTGTTGGTAGGTTCCTGTCTCACGTTCAGGTCCTTTATCCATGTTGAGTTTATTTTTGTGCCTGGTGTGAGAAAATGATCTAGTTTCATTCTTCTGCATGTTGCTGTCCAGTTCTCCCAACACCATTAATGAGATTACTATTTGAATTGAGAGGCTGAATAAAGCAAATTTCTCTCTTTTTTTGGGGGGTGGACCTCATTCAATCAGTTGCATACCTGGAGAGAACAAAAGTCTAAGTAAGAAGGAAGCATCTCCTACCTGAATGTCGAACAGAGATATTAGTTTTCTCTTGCCTGTAGACTGGAACATCCACCACTGGCTATATTGGAACTCTCATCCCATCCCAAAGATTCCACTGTGTTCTGACTGCAACTGACATTTTTTATTATGTTTGGCATAGACATCTCATGTGTTCTACTTGAGTCATGCCCTACAAGAACACATTTCTTTACTCTTTGGGTGTCCCGAGCACATTGTATATGACAACAGTCCAATATTTAGATCTGAAGCTACACATCAGTGAGCACCATCATGGGGCATACAGTGAATTATTTATATTCCATATTTCCACCAGGCGTCAGGAATGATGAAATGTTTTAATTAAAATTGAAGGACATGCTTAAGTGCTTGATGAGAAGAGAAGAGAAAATAACCCCAGGCTAAACTACACATCTCAAATGAGAAACCTGTCATCATAATACAGCAATGTCTTAAAGGGGCATTTTTTTTTTTATTTATGCTGTCTGTTTGATCAGGTTATCCACTCACTTCCTCCAATTCTTCTTTTATCATTACTGACACTTCAGTTTCTGTGCAGCACACAAAAAGGGCCATTTTAAAAATGTTTATTTATATATTTTGAGAGAGAAGGGGAGAACGAGAGAGAGGGAGAGAGTGAACACACAAGACGGGAGGGGCAGAGCCCATGAGTCATGAGATCATGACCTGAGCTGAAATCAAGAGTCCAACACTTAAGCAACTCAACCACCCAGACACCCCAATCAAGAGTCCTTTTGATACTGTGATTTAGAATAAAATTTATGTCTTTGGTCTTTGTCCTAATTTCTGGCACAAAGTTCCTAATACCCTTGGAATTTCATAAGTGATAGGAGTGAAGGATTTCCTTGTTATTTATAACAATTTCCTTTCGACCACACTTGAGTTTTTATTAATGAAGTGACTTTTGGAAAACCCCTATGGATGGAACTTGTTGCCAGGGGAATGAGCCATGTGATTACAGTATTGGAACATCCATTCCCACCCTCTGACCACTGGGAAGGGGAGAGAGGTAGGAGGTTGATTTAGTCATTAATGGCCAATGATTTAATCCCATGTATTAAAGTTTCTATAAAAATCCCTAAAGTTTGGGGTTCAGAGAGCTTCTAGGTCAAGACATTTTGGAGGTACTAGGAGTGTAATGCCCTTGAAGAGGGCATGGAAGCTCCATGTCCCTTACTATATAACTTTTCCTATGCATCTCTTGCATCTGATTATTCCTGATTTGTGTCCCTTTATAATAAGCCAGTAGTCTAAAAGGTAAACTGTCTTTCTGCGTTCTGTGAGCCACTGTGGCAAATTATCAAACTCAAGGAAGGAATCATGGGAATCTCTGTATATAGCTAGTATTCAGAAGTACAGATGACTATGGATCCGTATCTGAAGGGTGTGTGTGTGGGTGGGTGAACAGTCTTGGGGGATGGAGCCTTTAACCTATGGGATCTGACACTATTTTCAAGTAGTGTGAGAATGGAATTGAATTTTGAACACCCAACTGGTATCCACAGAAATTTTGAGAATTCTTTGATGTGAAAAAATCCCACACATTTGTTGGCCAAAAATGCCAACAGTAGTAATAGTGTAAAGAAAAACAAGTTTGTTTTTCCCCCCTTATAGTCTCCCATGCTCTTAGATCACTTGCTGAAAATTTAAATAGATAAGGGGTTTATACTAGTTATGAGTTTTGCCTAAAAAACTTTAAAAATGATGGCCATTAATTTGAAGTTTCTAGTTTCTTAAGGTGGTCCTCCTGCATTTCTCTGGATAGCTCCATGATGGTTATCAATATGTAGAACAGGAAATGGTATTGAGCCATAAGAGGAGATCCATATGTGAACATTTGTGGCTTCCCCACTGGGGGATGTATGAAATATGCTATACTTCCTCATGGTACAGAGAAGATTGCCTCAGTTGATAGGGAAAATTCCCCCAACTGATAGAACTTAATCATTTTCAGATTAGTGAGCCTGGGTAAGCTTGACAGAGACATGCAGATCTAGTGTCTTTTCTCTTTCTCTACAGAGTAGACTGTGTGACTCCCACCTCACCAAATTTATCAATGTATCTGTCCGAGGCAATTGCCACTGCCCTGAACTTGATTAATGAATATGTCACTCATTGTCCAGTCCAACAGATAAACATGACTGCTGTGCCACTGTGTACTATGAACGGATATTTTTCTAAAAATAGAATATTCTGATACCTCATGTACCCTAACTTTATTAATCTGGACCCTGAGTTGCCACAGCTGAACTCTTACATTGTAAGAATAAAACACCTCCCAAGATGTTAGCTCACTCCTGTCAAAGATGGGGCAATTAGAATGTATGGGAAAAGGACGAAAAAATTTAAGGTTGTTTTGTCCTTGATAGTGGCAGCCTTCTCCTACTCCATTCTTTCACCTGCCTTACATAGACCTTTCAGTTACACTTAAGCGATCTTCCCATTGGCAGGGACTTGTGGTCAATTGATCTCCACGGTAGTCGGGATTATTACACTCGTAGTACTGTGAGTGCCACCTTGGAATATTATTTTTTTTCTAAAATTTTGTAATGTTTATTTATTTTTGAGAGACAGAGCACAAGCAAGGGAGGGGCAGAGAGAGAGAGAGAGAGAGAGAGAGAGAGGCACAGAATCTGAAGCTGTCAGCACAGAGCCCAATGTGGGGCTCGAACTCACAAGGCATGGATATAACCTGAGCCAAAGTCGGATACTTAACTGACTGAGCCACACAGGTGTCCCTATTTCTTTTTTTTTTTTTAAATGCCAGTCTTTCACCTGTCTTTTCCCTGGCAATGTAACATGCTCATACAGGCCAGATATAAGAAACTTCTAAATAATCAAAATAGTCACTCTCATTAAGAATCTCACACAAAGACAAGTAAGGAAGGAATTCCAAAACCAGGCACATGCTGATCAAAGAAGGAAATGTCAGGTGGTGTTTCTGACTCTGCTCAAGTAAATGATTCAGGTAATCATTCCCACTATCAGAGTCCTTCAGTTAGAAAAGATTGTATAAAACTTATCCTTGATCTTTTCTGAGGTTATTAATAACACTCTCTCAAGTTTGGAGGCACAGTGAATGAAACTCAATTCTTTGGTCCCTGGGGTTTTTAATTACCACAGTCCTCAGCTTCCTGAT
Source organism: Crocuta crocuta (assembly GCF_008692635.1). Taxonomy (NCBI): domain Eukaryota; kingdom Metazoa; phylum Chordata; class Mammalia; order Carnivora; family Hyaenidae; genus Crocuta; species Crocuta crocuta. The sequence continues at coordinate 409,452 of NW_027532009.1, read as the reverse complement.
GGCCAGCCAAGATATGTCAGTGCAATTGCTAACACTTTGTGCTGCACCTGGATCAATGGAATGGCAAAATACAACAGTCCATTCATTGTACAGCTTATAAAGGAAGACTTCAGGTTCTCTGATGAAAAGCTTAATTATGGGGTATCTTTTCCTGGCTTGGCAATGATTGGAGCTTATGGCTAAGTTCTGTCCTCCAGATAGTCCTGGTAGTACTTCTTGGGATGACCTTGATTGTCACTTTCTCACACTGGCCTCCACTCTGTGGGAACCAGCCCGGAGCTGATAGAACCAGAGAGCAGCAGCCACCACATCCAGCCCCAGGGCCTCACGGGGGCCTCCCTGGTCTTCATGAACTCGACTTCCCTCCACCAGCTCCCCAAGACGACGTGAGAATCAGAACCCCATCGTCTTGGGGGAGGAGCCTGCTTCCTTCAACATCTGCTCCCTGCTGTGGGCGAGGCCAGAGGGGAAGCCCATCACCTGGCAGGCTCGTGGGCCTCAGACATCATTTTTTGGAGAAGGGCTGGGGGGGAAGAGGCAGCTGGGGGGGTGTCTCTGGAGGGCCTGGGGGATCCAGGAAGGCAGGGAGCCATCGGAAGGCCTTAGCTTGGGTCCCAGGCCCAGCAGGGTGAACAATCGGAGGTGTCTCCCTGAGGCCTTGTCTTGAGGGTCCCTGGGGCCGATTTTCCAGTCCGTGAAAAATAACTGTGAAAGAATCTTGGGAGCAGGGGCCTGGCCCAGGCCTAGGGGGCTGACAGGGAGGAGCGGAAGAAGCCTTCCTAATGCTTCTCTGCTTGGCTGACTTTCAGGGCGTCTGATGACGGCGTTGATGTTTTCTTCTGGTATCAGCGCGTGGTTGAGCTTGAAAGTACTGATGTAGTAGGCGGGGATGTCTGCAGCAGCCAGGGGCTCGAAGATCTGGGCCAAGATGCCACACTCATCGAATCCCAGCGGCTGTCCTCCGATCCACACCATCTTCCAGAGCTCTCCAGATGCACTCGTGAACAGCAAATTATTAGGGAACCTCTGCTGGGTCTACACATCCATCACCAAGGAGATGTACCCCTCAATGAAGGAGAAGGAGAAGTGGATGTGGCCACAGTCCTCCCCGGAAGCCATGGGGTCCTTCACTCCTCTGGAGTAGAACAAGACATCCATGAGGAGTGTGGCGAACCCTGGCAGCGTGTCAGGGTCCAGGCTGGTGACGCAGAACCTGTTGCTTGGGCTGGACAGAGGGTGGTCACTTGATTGTCTCTCTGTGGCCTCAGACTAATTACTCAGTTTTTGGCACAGCTATTCAATGTCAAACCTATCTGACTCAATGTTGAGTTAGCCTATTTCTCATTTGAGCCCAAGAAACTAAGGAGGTAGAGTTGAAGAGTCTGGCTCCTAGCCCAAATGCTATGTGTTATCTTGCAGGTCCAACTACAGGCTATTATGAGTGCTTTACGTGGCAGATCTCAGAAGGAAGAGCACACTGGCACACTGCAGACTTAGTGGAAAGTTACAGTTAAGGACTCTGGCCATCCAGCCAACATGCTCTTATAGATACTTTCCTAGCACAGGTATCTTTATTCAGAAGCCTCATAATCAGAGATCCTTGGCCAAACCCTTCTCAGGTACCTCTGAGACACCTACTCATCAGGAGCTCTCAAAGATTCCTTTCTCCACTGTGATTCATCATTCAGTCCTTTACAACTGCTAACCCCTCCCCTTGCCTTCCAGATAATTTTTTAAAAAAAGCCTTTTGTTGGGGAGGTGTGGTGTTGAGTAGGTCACAACCCTCTTGGAATCTCTCCAGGTGTAATCTGAAATGGACCCCTCAAAGGAAGGGGAAGGCCACTCCAGTTTGGTAGGTGGCAGTTTCAATAATAGCAAAGGGAACTTACATATGAGCCTTATCTTGGGTGGCAGCAAGATTAATGGATCCTTGTCTCCACTCTACAAATTTTAAAAGCTTATAAAGAGGCCCTAACTGGTCACAGTCACATATATACCATGTAAATATTTTCAATATCATATTACATCTCAAGGTTATGTCCTTGGAGCAGCCTCGTGGAGCCAGAAAGGCAAGCAGAACCCACCTTTCAAGGGCAGGGCAGAGATCCTCTGATCTCTGGTTAGTCTCCAAGCTCCTGGTTCTAACTTACAGGTCAATTGGCAGTCATGTCTTTTTGATCACATTCCCCAACATGGGTGATATGACATGATTCTTCCTTCTCCTCTGCTCCATATGATGCTGGCCCAGTATCATTCCATGGGGAAATAGGAAACCATTTCCTATTGGGGGCATGGTACCTTCTTCCTGTCTCTTGCCTGAACTACTACAGTAACAGTAAGTGAATAAAGCTTTTGCTAATTACTTTCACTTTGACTCATGGCCTTAATTGACGACTTGACATCTAATGGCTCTTAGCTCAGCTCAGATTTCTGATACTATTAAGAGACTATCAAGGTTGTGTTGTACAAGAGCAGTACACAAGCCTCATTTGCTATCGAATATGCCAGCAACTGCCAACTAGAATTTAAAAATATATAGGTATATATACAATGATACCAAGTGAAATAACTTATACACAGATCCAACAATGTATGTACAGGCTCTATATGTGAAAAACTACAACAATACTGATGGAAGAAATCAAAGAAAATCTAAATAAACATGGAGATTTTCCATTTTACATATCGGTAAATTCAGTATTGTCAAGATGTCAAATCTTCCCAACTTGATCTACATATTCAACACAATCCCAGTGAAAATCCCAAAGTTCAATTTCATAGACATTAACAGATGTATCCTACAACTTATGTAAGACACAAAGTGCATAGAATAGCCAAGTTAATGTTAAAAAAAGAGAACAAACTAGGTAGATTTAAACAAATTGATTTCAAGACTTATTATAAAGCTACAGTAATCAAGACTGTAATGGCATTAGTAAAAGAAAAAGCAAAAAGATCAATAAAACATGATAAAGAGCCCAGAAATACACACTTATATATTATAGCTAGCTAATTGTCAACAACGTCTTAAAGGGGACTCAATGGAGGAAAGGCAGTGTCTTCAGCAAATTATGTTATAATAATTTAATATCCATATACAAAAATAATTCTAGACACTCAACTTACATCTTATTTAAAAGTAAAATAAATAAATAGATAAATGAATAAATAAAATGCAACATTATAAAACTTATAGAGATAAAACATAGATTATCTATAATGACTTTTGCTGTAATGATGACTTTTAGGTACAACACTCAAAGCATGATATAAGAAAGAAAAAATGAAAAGTTGAACTTTATTAAATTAAAAACTTTTGCTCTGCAAAAGAGAGAATGAAAATCTAAGGTGATGACTGGGAGAAAATATTTGCAAATCATGTATCAGATAAGGAGCTTATATCCAAATGTACAAAGACCTCTTAAAAGTCATCAATAAAAACACAACTCAGTTTTTAAAATGTGCAAAATATTTGAATGGACCTCTTGCTAAATAATATGTAGGGGTGGAAAATAAACATAAGAAAATATGCTTAACATCTATGGTCATTATGGAAATAGACATTAAAACCACTTTCCCTATAGACCTTTTAGAATCCAATGGACTCACCGTGAGATAGACATAAGCTAAAACTCAACTAAATATTTGTAATTGCAAACATATAGATGGACAAGAGTGTACAAGGAGAAGATAAAATGTTTGAGAATGTAATTCTGAAAAATATCACATCTTAGGGTAAAAGTGAGGATGAAGAAAAGACAGTGAAAGAACATTCTGAAAGTGAGTAAAATGAAAAATACAAATCAAAGAAGTTAGTGGTGTCATTGGGAGGTGGGGAAAATTACAGTAGAAGGAAAATTAAATTCAATCTAATGTTATAATGTTATCAAATGGGAAAGTTGGGGAGATGTGTCCACTGATGAAACTGGGTTCCTAAATTTTATGTGTCTATCCCTTTAGTGAAATAATTGGCATATTTCCAAGGTCTCACTTTCTTCAGTGAAAAGTGAATGCTTTATAATAACTTTTTAGTTTGAGGTTTCATTTGTCTCTAATAATTAATTCCACAATTTCAGAGTGAACTATTGGAAAATTACTCTAATCAATGACAAATGCTCCACTCCAAAAAAAAAAAAAAGACAACACTCTTATGAAGTTGGCTCTTAAGAAGAAAACAGAAATAAAGACAAAAAGAATGAGAAAAATGAGAAATATTTTCTCCTTCAATGTCAAGCATGCTTCACTGTAATACTGGAGGTTCGGAAAACATTGATTTATATCTGTTAGCCAATATCCCTGGTGCTGCCCACCCAATGATCTATCGCCTAGTATTGACAATCTGTATAGTTCCCTTTTTCATTGTACCAAAGTTAGTCTATGTGACCAATAGAATGAGAAAGAAATCATGGTATGTCACTACCTACTTTAGGTTATTAAATATTATATAGAGTTCATTTGTCTCCCATACAAACGCACTCATTAAAAAATGTGACGCCATACTATGAGAAATCCCATGGAGTGGACAACATGACTAGGGACAGAGATCACTAAGCAGCAGCCGTCAAGGAACTAAATCTGGCCAAGCACCATGCAAGTGCTCCCGTAGGTAGATCCTCCACCATGAATCAAGCTTTCAGATAGCTGCCGTCCTGGCCAACATCTTGTCTGGAGCTTCTGAGAGATCTTGATCTAAAAGCACCCAGGCAAGCTGCTCTGAACATCCTAAATCTCAGAAACTATGCACTTGTGTTTTGCTTTATAAGCTACGATTTGATGAAGTGTGTTACCCAGTAATAGATAATAAATAAACAAAATAAAATAGCTCATTTTAAAAATATTTTACTTATTTATTTTTTAATCAATCCTTACACCCAATGTGGGACTTGAATTCACAACTCTGAGATCAAGATACACATGCTCCATCAACTGAGCCAGCCATGTGCCTCTGAAATAGCTCTATATAACAAAAAGATGGCATAATTTAAAAGTTGGGGAAGCTAAGTATGTACTGAAGAAATTTGGAAAGGCATCACAAATAATAACACTTAAATAACATTTGATTTAATGGAAGGTATTTAGATGCATAAAGCATAGGAAAGCACTTAAGTGAAAAAAACAATTTGGACAATTTTATGTCAGTGGGAATAAATATTTTGTTTATTCTGCTTTCCAATTGGTGCTTTTGATCTCACCACAGTCTACTGGTTCTGCAATTTGTTACCAGTTTAATCCCAAATACTTTTAATTTGTATAGATCTTATCCTTTTTGACATGGGCATCATGGCCCACTGTATACATATAGTAGAGTAAGTTCTATTTGGGCAAAAAGGACAATAGGCTAATTTCGTCCATGGTCCAAGCTCCTATGCCCTCCAATATGGCCATTCTACCAATACAATTAAAGTTTTGGGGTTTAATTTTTTTTTCCTGTGTATCAATTGATTAACTTATAAGTTCTACTGAGAATTCTGTTGTAAAAAGGTGTTTTGGGGGGCGCCTGAGTGGCTCAGTACGACTTCACCTCAGGTCATGATCTCACAGTTCATGAGTTCAAGCCCCACATCAAGCTCTTTGCTGACAGCTCAGAGCCTGGAGCCTGCTTCAGATTCTGTGTCTCCCTCTCTCTCTGCCCGTCTCCTGCTCACGCTGTCTCTCTCTCTCAGAAATAAAGAAAACATTAAAAAAAAAGGTGTTTTGGTTATGTATGAACAGTGATTCTTCATACGATAACCAAGGGGTCTTGCATTTTGTGAGCCTTCTGCAAATCCATGAATTGTCCATTTTCTTGATCTAGCATCTTCTTCTTTTTTCTTCTTTTAATGTTTATTTGTTTTTGAGAGAAAGAAAGTGTGAGTGTGAGTGGGGGAGAAGCAGAGAGAGATGGGGACAGAGGATCCAAAGCAGGCTCTGTACTGACAGCAGAAAGCCTGATGTAGGGCTCAAAATCACAAACTCTGAGATCATGACCTGAGCTGAAGTCAGATGTTTACCTGACTGAGCCACCCAGGAGCCCCTTGATCTGGCATCTTCTTAGTCAAACGTTTTACCTTCAAGAAGGTTTATGTATTTTTCACCCATTAATGCCAAATATCTACTATTTTTTTTAACTCTGTTTCCTAACATTTGTCCAGGACTATGTCTGTCATCCTGCTTATAAATACCAGTGCATACCCGTATTTGAAATATGGTCAAGATACCAAATTTATAAAGTAAACATAAGTGACCAATCCCATTCATGAAAATAGTCTGTAAATATTAGTTTTTTTTCATACATTTAACATAGACATATAGACAAAGAGATGAAATTCAAAGTCACATATACTTAATAACTGGAATTGTTAAGTTAGCTTTTCCTCATTTAAGCAGCACCTAATTGTTTTCTCTCCCCCTTCCTCACCCTTCCCTATACCCAGCACATATTCATAAAGCTAACAAGGTTCCTCAGGGATTGGGACCTAATTATTTGTTAATATATTGAAATGCAGCTATGTATTAACTGCTCTAAACTCTACAAACGCACAGGACTTACATTTATTTCCACATCATCTTACCCAATCCCCTACCATACTTCAGAAGAGGAAACCATCAGCAAAGGTGGTTTAAATGTGAACCAGAGAAAAGGGAGTCTAGGGATCACGGACTCCAGTGACAGCTAGGGCAGATTCCTCTTTTAAATGAAGTATATGCAAAGAATGGCAAAATCAGGACCTTGAGACACTCCTGAATAATGAAATATAGGTGAACTGGCTAATTCAGGAATAGATCTTAGCATATTTTTTTTATCCCTTCTCCTTGAAGGCTAAGTTATCAACTTTATGAAATGTATTTAACTAGAAGTCAAGGCAGACTACAATCTCCAAATGGTAAATTCCTTCCTATAATTTACTTTATTTTTTAATTGTGTTTATTTATTTTGAGAGACAAAGGAGCAGGGAGAGAGTGGGAGAGATTGTATCCCAAGGAGGCTCTGCACCATCAGCATGGAGCCTGAGATGGGGCTGTCTCAGGAAGCTGAGATCATGACCTGAGCAGAAATCAAGTGCTGAACGCTTAACCGACTGAGCCACGCGGATGCCCCTCCTTTCTAGAGTCTAGATATGTTTTTCTGAATTTCCTCCCTTTTGTAAGGATGTGACCACATATTATAATTTTGTTGTGTATAATCTTGAGAAAGGGATGAAAAATATATGATATTGCCATTTCTAGAAATGTCATTGCTTGTATTTGTGAATGAATGCCTATGAGTGATGCAGTGGAAAAGGCAATAGTGATAATGTAGTTATATTACTGTTAATCTAAGTAGTATAAATTTCTAATAGTAAGGAAAGCTGTGTGTTAAGAGTGTGAATCAAAATTACGGCCCCTTGCTTGACTCATAGTCAAACCTTATCTAGCTGTGTATACTTGGTAAGGGATTATATTCTCTGAAGTACAGTTTTTTTCATTATAGAATGAAGATAAACCTAAAACTCATCCCATAAGGTCACTGCATAATTCAGATGACATAATCCAAATAAAACATTTACAACACCGTCCAAAGTAGAAAAACACAACTGTTAGATATGCTTCTATATCACTAGTATTGTCTTTATATGTCAAGATGAAGTGGTGCCTCAATAACTAATTTACCTTATTATACTATGATTCCTTATCAGGTTATAAATTTCAACATTTAAAAACACAATTTGGAGGAAGCAAGGGGGAATACATGAAAATACAGTCAGTGGGTATCGGGGTGTGCTGGTGCAGTATACAGTCTATATTCACACAACTCTAAGAAGAGAATATTGAGTTTGTTAAGAAAAAAAGAATAAATTTTTGCGCATTATTTTGAAGAGACTGGATTGCACATTATTTGAGGTAGAAAGCTTTTATTACTTCCTGAAATTCAGTACTTTAAAAATGTAAAGTAGTAAAGATTAGGATAAATGGAATATCTTATTCCTCATGCTATGAGCATGTATTTGTGTCTTGGTGTTGGATATTGGATTGAAAATAGGTCTAAACTAATATGTACCTGCATTTTTCTCTAAATCTTAAAGCATACACAACATATCCTTATACATGAACAAATGTGTGTGTCTGAATGAGTCTCTAACCTCTAAATGGAAAGATGAACAGTGGCAAACATGGGGATTACATATTATCAGAATTGTCTGAGTTCTACATCCATCTTTGCCACTTATTTATCTTGCAAATTTAACAAATTCATTAAAGTCCTCTGACTTCACATGCGACTTCCTAAAATGGCTGTCTCATTTTTCTATAATAATCATTTTAACAAATTATGCGAGTTCCTTTTAAGGGCTCATATAACCTAAACAAGGAAATATGTTGTTAAAACCTAAATAGCCATCTCTTCTTTAAAAAAAAAACAAAACCTTCATTTTAGGGGCACCTGGGTGGCTCAGTCGGTTAAGCGTCCGGCTTCGGCTCAGGTCATGATCTCACGGTTTGTGGGTTCAAGCCCCGCGTCGGGCTCTGTGCTAACAGCTAGCTCAAAGCCTGGATACTGTTTCAGATTCTGTGTCTCCCTCTCTCTCTGACCCTCCCCTGCTCACGCTGCCTCTCTCTCACTCTCAGAAATAAATAAAACATTAAAATTTTTTTTAAAAAACCCTCATTTTATATTTTAGCAAGATTACTCAGGATCAATATAAAATATTTTATTCAATATTTGTGTATGTTTGCATGTTTGTGTACATACACATGTGTGCATATGCACATTTGTGTCTGTGTTTATGTATATTTTGGAATTAAAATGTGAATTTGTTTATTCTAATATATCAGTAGAGGAGAATTTATTTTATTCTAGTGTATATGATCACATTTTTCAAATTTCAGTTAAAATGTGTTTTCAGAAAGAGAGAGACAGAGACAGAGAGAGAGAGAGAGAGGAGAATTCAGTCTGGCAAATTACTGAACACAATCTCCTGAATAGCACTTTAGTAATGTTAAAGAATTAGTGTGTCTTTGATATTTATCTATGGTTCATTGCCCTTAAGGAACATTTTTTTTCTCCCTGATTATTATAGGCACTCAACATGGCTCAGGAAAATTCCAGCACCATCACCGAGTTGGTCCTTGTTGGATTTTCTAATCACCCCAAAACTGAGATGCCCTTCTTCTTCCTCTTCTCTGTGGTCTATCTGGTCAATCTCTTTGGAAACACAGTTCTTATCATTTTAGTGGTAATTGATTCCTGTCTCCAGACACCCATGTATTTTTTCCTCTGCCACTTGGCCTTTCTGAATATATTTTACACCACAACTGTCGTCCCCAAGATGCTCTTCAACCTCCTTGCTCCTAAGAAAGTTATCTCTTATGATCTCTGTCTTGCTCAGACCTACATCTCCCTGCTAATGGGAGCAGCTGAATGCATTATTTTGGTAATCATGGCTCTGGACCGTTATGTGGCCATTTGTTACCCTCTGCGATACCTGCTCATCATGAACTGGTCTATGTGTGTACAGCTTGCCGTGGGAGCATGGACCATCAGCTTCTTTGCCTCAGTGGTGCCCCTCTACTTCACCATGCTTCCCTTATGTGGCCCTTATATTGTTGACCATATTTTTTGTGAAGTACCTGTTCTTCTTCATATGGTCTGTGCTGATACATCCCTGCAGGAGACAATGATGGTGATAGGTGCATGTGGTACCCTCTTGCTCCCCTTCCTCCTTATTACCCTCTCCTACCTACGCATACTGGTTGCTGTGGTGAGGATGCAGTCAGCAGAAGGCAGGAAAAAGGCTTTCTCTACGTGCAGCTCTCATCTGACTGTGGTGACCATTTATTATGGGACAGGTATGTTCATGTACATGAGACCCAAATCTCTATATTCAGCTGAAGGCGATAAATTGATCTCCTTGTTCTATGCTGTCATCAATCCTGCTTTGAATCCACTAATCTATAGTCTGAGGAACAAGGAAGTGAAAGGAGCCTTGAAGAGACTTTTAGAGAGATCGACAATGTCCCAAATTCAAAAGATACTCTCCTGAAATCTGAGTAAAGAGAATTTGCATTTACATTCTTTATTCCCTGTGACATAATGGGCTACAAATACATGTCAAAATTATCAAAAATATATTATTACCTTTCTCTGACAGCACTGTACTGTGACTCTTCATGACAAAAGGTAATGGCTTATATTCTTTTATTGAATATTTCTGCATATTAGTAATTTAATCTTAACAATAGGAAAGAACATCTGATGAGAAAAATGTAATTGAGATATCATGCCAGGTTTCTGACTCCATAATTTCACATGGCCTCATTTAATTATTTCCCCTTATAATATTTTTTAAACTTATTTCAGAGAGAGAAAGAGCAGGGGAGAGTCATAGAGAGAGGGAGACACAAAATCTGTAACAGGCTGCAGGCTCTGAGCCGTCAGCACAGAGCCCGACACGGGGCTCGAACCCACAAACCATGAGATCATGACCTGAGCTGAAGTCAGATGTTTAACTGACTGAGCCACCCAGGAGCCCCTTTCCCCTATAATATTAAATGTTCTTATTTTCTTTATTAATGAAGTATCATAGCACCTTCCTTGCTATGTGCATGTATTCCATTTATGTCTACGGAAAACATCATTTTCACTATGGGAAGAAACTTTTCTGTAACTTTGTAAGTATAATCAATATAAGCAAATAATGAAACTTAGGAGTGTTGTGCCCAAATTGCGAGACCCAGAGACCTCCAAGGAGCCAGCACTGATGCAAATACAAAACGGTCTTTATTACAAGCTGGAGCAGGGGCTCACCCGCCGCCTACTGGTGTAGTGCAGCCCGAGGTTACTCTTAATGGAGGCCTTAATTTCAGGCTCTTCAGGAGGAACAAAGTATTTAACAGTTCTCACCTAATTGTTTCTCAAATATTATGATATATGAGCCAGCTCTTCATCTCTGAATTGATAAATGCTTCCGTAAAATATAGTGTTTTCAAAATGTCACTACACCCCCTCAAGCTCGTACTTTTACTCAATTAATGCCTTTGTCAGACATGTGTTTTATTTCTGTATTGCAAACCTCAATTCAATTGCCACTTTTTTCAAGAAAAATTTTCCTAGAAAGTAACTCTTCTCACCTTACTATGTATTCTCCTTTCTTTGACCAAGGACTTTAAACAACAGCTTGTTTCAATGCACATTTTATTTTGTTGATTTTCCACATGTTTTTCAACAATCATGGAATAATCTATTTGGACTGTACACGAAAAAGTCTTTCCTCCCAGAAACCGCAAAACCTAATGCAAGAGAAAGTGCATGCTGACATTTAACTGAACTTCAAGAAATTCTTCTTTTTAAAGCTGAGTTATGGAGAATGAGAATTCACCACAAGCACATGTCAAAGAGAAATTTCAGTTGGAAATTCAGTATGGGATAAAAAAAAATACATCGAAAGTTAATTCTAAATAATTCAGTGTGGCTTGGCTGGATTCCACACTATCCTCAAGGTATAAATGCGTTTTTCTTTTTTCTGATAATAAATAGAAGAATTTCTTACCATTTTTTTACTCCCCTTAATGTCCATTGACTTATATACACTTTATTTATTGAATTTAATCATATTACTTTATACCTATTTTAAATATATATATATATATATAATTGATGGTTTTTCTGGTTTTCTTATTTTTGAATGCCATATCATATCATTTCATTTAATTTTTATTCTTTATTCAATATTATATACCTTTCATTTTCTATTAATGTGGAGAGTGTGGCATTTTTGACAAACAAGAGATTACGGTTAGAGCAGCTAATACCATATATGAGTGTCATTTATGCCCCATTTCCTTTATATGAAATTTAAAAGAAAATATTTATCATATGACTTGTTAAGAGGGTTACAAGAAATGTGGCTTTTGCATAAAATTTTAATAGATCTTTAGGAAATTAAATGTCTTTCTCTTCCACAAGACTACAAATTTTCAAAGTATTTATTTTTGCTTTTTTAAGCCATGTGTTGCATCATAAATATTTTTTAGCAACATCTACAGCATTACTGTCAATAATTCATAATCTAAGTATATTGAGATGCCCCAATCCTTGTGTCCATGGGAGTGAGTTTGTTGTGTGTTGCAATGTAACTCTTGTCTGGTAGTTCATGACTATTAACATTGTCTCTACACTGTGCACTAGTTGGCTCCATAGGACAAGCAGTTAACCAAATGATGACCCTGAAATAAGGTAAATTTTCCATGACCTCTCTCTTCCAATTCTGTGAAAGTTCCTAGGGATTCGTGAGCATAATTCTAACTTTTAATAAGTACATTCTACTCTGAGAGCAAATATTGATAATAAAGTGAGGTTTGAGGTGAACGATGTAAGTTACTTCCTATGAGGATCAATATAGTTACTGATTAAACAGTAAGGTTTCATTTTTCTAAATTTTTGTAATGTTTTATTTACTTCTGTGAGAGAGAGACAGCACGAGCAGGGGAGGGTGAGAGAGAGAGGGAGACACAGAATCTGAAACAGGCCCCAGGCTCTGAGCTGTCAGCACAGAGCCCGACGCGGGGCTCAAACCCACCAACCTTGAGATCATGACCTGAGCGGACGCTTAAGCAGTGAGAGACCCAGGTGCCCATAAACACTGAGGTTTTAAAAGGGGTGTAATTATGTGAGGTAAAGTATGATGTTAACCAACCTTACTGTGGTAGATGTTTTGCTATATATATCAGATAATCACACTATACACCTTAAGCTGACACAAAATTTTATGTCAGTTATATCTCAGTAAAACTGTAAAAAGCGGGTCTTCTACGTGCTTCAGCTGTTAAGCATCGGACTTTGGCTCAGGTTATGATCTTATGGTCGTGAGTTCAAGTTGTGAATTCCAGCCCTGTGTGGGGCTCTGTGCTGACAGCTCAGAGCCTGGAGCTGCTTCAGATTCTGTCTCCCTCTCTCTCTCTACCCCTCCTGCACCTACATACTCTCTCTCTCTTTCTCTCTCAAAAATAAACACTAAAAGAAAGTTTAAAAAATTTTTCAAAGCTGCAAAAAGCAAACCACCACCAACAACAACAACAAGACACCTAGAATAACTTTTGCAAAAATAACCCTAAAACATGTGAATGGACCCCAGAATTTTAAAATGCACATATCTACACACACACATACACACACACAAATACATACACACCTCACATATTGGAAGAGAAGACTTGTCAATTCCAGGAGAATGATATTTTTTTGTTTTAACTTATGTTTATTGAGATGTAATTGAAAAATTATTTATTTAATGATTGTAATGTGATGAATTGATATATGCCTATGTTGTGAAATAATTATCACAATCAAGATAATTACTATTTCATCATCACATAATTAACATTTTGCAGAACATTACACAGAAGCAAAATGTGTGTTTTGGTGAAGAATGGTTAATATCCACTGTCCTAACAAATATCAATTATACGATATAGTATTCTTAACTATATTATTTGTGCTGTACAATAGATTGTCAGAATTTAATGATCTAATTACAATAAATTTGTATCTTTTGACCAGTATCTCCTCATTTCCCCCACCTCTTGCTCCTGACAACCACCATTCTACTCTCAGGTTTGATTTTACTTTTTTGTTTTTGTTTTTGATTTTTGATTCTGCATGTTAGTGATACCATACTGTATTTTTTGTCTTTCACTGTCTTACTTTACTGAATGAAATGTCTTCCCAGTTTATCCAGGTTTCCAAAATTACAAACTTTTTTCCTTCTACATAGAAGAATAATATTTTTAACTTATGTATTTATAACCATTCTTGCTTTCCAGAGATAAATTTTAATTGATCATGGTATGTGATTGTTCCATATGCTGTGGAATTCCATTTGCTCATATTTTTTGCAGTATACCACATCTATTTTCATCAAGGATATTAACTTATAATTCCTCTTCTAGTTGATTCTTCTTTGGTTTTAATATAAAGACAATACAATGAATTTTAAAGTATTTCTTCATTTTCAATAGTTAGGAATAGTTGGAGAAGGACTGATATTAATTATTCTTGACTTGTTTGGTAGAATTCACTAGTGAATCTATCTGTTCTTGGGCTTTTGTTGTTAGGAGATTTTTGATTACTGATTCAATCTTTTTTACTAGTCATCTGCTCAGCTTTCCAATTCCTCATGATTCAATCTTGGTAGGTTATGTATTTCTATGAGTTTATCTTATTCTTATAGGTTATCTAATTTGTTGGCATATAACTATATCTACTTTTGTGTATCTGCCGTATTGGTTTTAACATCGCCTCTTTCATTTCTGATTTTACTTATTTGCATATTCTCACTTTTTTTAGTGTAGCTAAAGTTTTGTCAATTTTTTTTCTAGTGCTTTTCTAGTCTCCACTTAATTTATTTCTTCTCAGTTATCTCATTCTTTGTGGTAACTTTGGTCTAATGTGCTCATATTCTAGTTTCTTGAGTCATAAATCAGGTGGTTTATTCAAGACCTCTCTCCGTGGTGGTGGCATTAGTGTCTGTTGGGTGGATGCCAGTGGAGTAGCCACAGAGCTGGCATTGGAGCATGGGTGCTCATGTGTGACAACCGCTCTGGAGTCTGGGGCACTGGCTAGCTTGTCATGGTATTGGTTCTGTTGCCTGAAACATGGGCACATGAGGAACAGCGTGGAGCTGGCGTCTGGAGGACGGGTACGTAGGGAAGTGTACAGAGCCAGAGTTTGGCTCTCAAGCACACATGGATGAGCTATGACTCTGAGGTTCAGGGGATCCACAGGGCAGGTAGGGGCATTCTCAGCCTTGGTCCCATGGCGACACAATAGTAGTTCCTTCTGGGATGATGGAGCAGAGCTGCGCCTCCCAGCAATGACTGCTGGTTACCTTAGCGGTAAGACTGTCTATGTCCTCTGCAAAGGCAGGCAACTGGGTCTGTGATGACAGACACTGCAGGGTCCCCATGTTATGGAAGTTGTGGGGAGTCTGTAGCTGTTGTGTGGCTGGTGGAGTCCACAACAGCCAAGGTTCTTAGGGTCTTCAGCAGAGGAAGTCACAGAGGATGGCAATGACACTGGCTGCATGAATGATACTATAGCTCCCCCTGTGTCTGTGTAGCCTCTCCACACATCTCCAGATGTCTTCACTCTGTCAGTCTCCTGACTGGTCCTCTCTGTGCGTGGTGATTCTCCATATTGTGCTCCACTCTGTTGCTATAGACTCTTAATTTGACTTTTGAGCTGTGCAAGGGCTACTTTAATGTGTTTCTTTTATTTTTATTTATTATTATAATCTAATTTTGTTTTTGTGTGTTCGAAGGGGGATAAAGGCTGCTATCTCCCACTCTATCTTACTCTTGAATTCTTACTTTGTATTGCTGAACAGCAGCAAAACAAGGGAAGGCAGAGACAAATGAATTTAAGAAACTAATTACCAAATGTGTTACTCACTGTTCTATTGGTGGAATAACCATACGCTTTATTGTCTAAAGTGGGACACAGTCGATGATGAAAGCAAACAATATTAATAATTTGCTGGGAAAACTAGCAGAACCCAAGAATATGTGAGTCTGACAAATGAAGTTATGATATGCTACCTACAATTGTAATGTACTTTATAATAAGATAATGATACCCAAAAATATTTTATGACTTTTTCTGATTTTGGTCACATACTTAATAATTGGTCAGAATTTATTCATTTAAAATTGTGTTTCCATTAAATACTTTTTAAATTTTGTTAAATAGTCATAAATAAATATTACTCAAGCTTGTATCATTTTTTTTTACATCAAGCCAAATTGCATTATAAACTGTCTGGTGTTCTCAACATATTTTACCACCTGTGCCTTATCATTATGTTTTCTTCTTGACTTTATTCCTTTCATATCGTCACATGTTAAATTCTCATACTTGTCATCATGTTCTTAAAATGCTATGACACTTTCTACCACAGCATTCTTATCTCAAAAAGTCATTGTATATCCTTCCATCTCTAGTTTCCCATTGTTCTTTAGAAGAGCCTCTCCTATGTTTAAATTATTTTTTCCTTACGTGGTAAATATATTGGGCAACTGTGAAGGATAATACCATCTGTGTAAGTTACTGATAGACAAATAAATAAATTTAAAATGTGGAATAGACACATAAGGTATAGTTTATAAAATAGTGTGGGGAAAAGCAGATAATAAAGTGTATATAATTTTTATTGCTCAAATTATGTTGCATATATATAATGTTGATTATAATTAGCGTAATTATGGGTTTGTATTTTCAACTGATGGATAAATTATCTTTCTCCAAATTTATATTTCATAACTTTTTTTCAAATTAACTACTTGAGGAGGTTCATTACTTTCTGATCATATGAGGTATGTGGAAATAGTGTCAGAATTCATAATAGCAATCATTATAGTAATTATCAATCAGCATGATAGATATTGAATGTAACAGTAGTGAATGCTAGATATGGTTCCGACCTTAAATGCATAATACTGTGGACAGATAAAAGTAGCACACAAAAAACCTGACACATGTGTGACAGCACAGCTTAATGGTCACATGGTGGGTTTCTGAAATCACAGCTGTGGAGGTGGAATGGGTTGGTGGGCAGTGGAGTAGCACCAAAATCCCTTTCAAGGGGATTACATGAAGTTACACCTTTAAGAAGAGGAAGATATGGAAATAAGTCAGGAAGATCTGTTTGCTCCTATAGGCCTTGAACTGGGAGAGTCTTCATAATTCACAAGTTCCAAACATAACTTCTAAAAATGAGAAGTATTTTGGTTTTCACAAGAGGAAGGAATAAAATAGTGAAAGGTACAACTATTCTCTTCAGCCTCAAAAGAAGCTATAAAATACAATATTTTCTCACAGTAGTTTTGCCTGTGTATAATTCATCTCCTCTTGTATATTGTGTGATTTATTCTCTCAGATATTGCTCATTGGGAATAAATTGTATGGCCAAATTTTTAGGATAAATTATATAAGCCAACTTTCCAATTTTCCTTTCAATAACTACGTAGCCTCCAAATTCTCTATTCTTTTTGGATAAGGCCTTCATCAGGCTTCAATCCACAGTGTGAAGGTTTCATTTACAATCTTTTTTTCTTTTTTTTGAAACGTAATGATTCTTACTGATTTTGCTGCTGTTCAAGAATAACAGCCAGCAGGGGCGCCTGGGCGACTCAGTCAGTTAAGTGTCCTACTTCTGCTCAGGTCATGATCTCACAGTTCGTGAGTTCGAGCCCCGTGTTGGGCTCTGTGCTGACAGCTCAGAGCCTGGAGCCTGTTTCAGATTCTGTATCTCCCTCTCTCTCTGACCCTCCCCTGTTTACGCTGTCTCTTTCTCTGAGAAATAAATAAAACATTAAAAAATTTAAAGAAAAGAATAACAGCCAATATTGTCATTTTCCCATAGTCATTTATTTATTTATTCACTGATTCATTTAAACACTCATAAAACACTTTCAACCACTTCCTGTATGACACTATATTAAGTATTAAAATATCCAAGGTGAATGAAGTATTTATTCTGAATAATTGCACAAAAAGTTTGAGAAAGACTTGGAATGTAGACTCACTACATAGTGTGTTTGTATTAATATGTATAATCCTCAGAAGACACTAGGAGGAAAGAAAGGCAAATATAATGCAGTCAGAGAGAACACAGCTAGCTGGACATTCATATTAGACATTAAAACATCTATTTCATTTTACCTAAATGAGAAAGGTACATTCATTCATTCATGGGAGAAGAAATTACATTTATAAATCTAAAAGTGTTGAAAGAATATATTATTTTTAGATCACATAAAATAATTCTTGCCAGGATAGGAATACAATATACATTTAGCAATCATTGGATATAAAATTTTTAAAGATGTAGAAATAAAATAGTATAAGATCTGATACAACATACATGTAGGACTACCAAGAAAACATATAGGAACATACACAAATGAAAAATGTGTCTTCTCTGGAAATAAAAAAAAAAACAGATAATAAAATTAACTCATAAAATTCAGACTTTCATCTTCACCCACACAAACTTATGTTGAGTGTACAATAGATCTTGCCCCTAACTAGAGCTCCTTTAACAATTTGTTCATCCATATTTACCATCTCCCTTGTAGGCTTCAAGTCACGTAATAAGATTCTGTTTGGTGAATAAATCTTTTATATTTATTAGATAGACACATTATGTTGAAATCATGTTTGCACTTAAATCAGAACCATCCACTGAAAAGAAATAAAAACAAATAATGGAGTACATATGCTCCTGATATCATAGGACAGATTATTTATAGAAAAAAATTACCTTTTTAGCCTAACACATTTTAGCCAAGTTTGCACAGAAAATAATTAATTCTACTTGAAGTACATCATCCTTTTAGTCGTAAACCTTCTCCTGGGAAAGCGAAGTTTTCTCTGTGTGTTGGAGTCTCAGAAGAGTAGACTCATTAAAAAGTTTCACAAACACAGAAAGAGTGCAAACATGACTCCTCCCCATCCAGTCATGCTCCCCGTGGGCATATAGGCTGAGGAGCTGCTTTTAAAATTATGTTATCCCCCAAAACTATGCATCTGGAATGCCTGGTGCTGTGGAATTGTCCTGTGATCCTTTGTCATCACAAGGGGTTGGGACTAAAGTGTTTTTATGGAAATCTGTGTTTCCTGGGCCCAAGAGCTCAGTTTCAAAAGGAAAACCAGTGGTACAAAACGGGAATTTCTTCTGCTTTTTCTTCATCAAAGTCATTTTTATTGGACAGGGGGCACTTCTTGTAAGACAAGACTATGGGGTGATAGAGGAAGAAGTTTACTGTGTTTGGAAAGAAAAATGGGGGACTTACTAAAGTTATTCCCTGTGTAAAAGCATTTCTAGTTAGATCAAATACACCCATATTTAAAGTTTTACATTTGTTTCAAAGTGAGATGTAAGGGAAGTTAGAAGAATATTGTATGATTAGAACTAAAGTTGACATTTTGCTTTCAGAAAGTCAGGATTGATTCATTTTAATGAGAAATAAACTTCCATACTCTCACACATTTTTCTTCGGGATATCAAACATTTCTCCAGCTCTGTAATACATACTTTCCCCCTTTTCTTTTCTTAACCTCAACCCAAACTTTCAAGGTGTAGGTTTGCTTCAAGGCACATTTCATAAAATAGTTCTTCATTTATATAACAACTGTATTTCCTATCTATTGTGAGAGAACTTTTCTCTCATTCTATCCCTCCTTCCCTTTCTCTTATTCTCTGCTTCTGATACTGATATCTGTGGCCTGAAATTAGATTTTCAAGAATACTGCCTCACTCGCTATCACTAAAAGTATTAAATATGTATTTGTTAGCCTTGGGTTCTGTCTAGTTTACATTTCCTTATAATCCTTCAATGGTTTAAGTCTCCTGAGGATGGGTTCTTAAAGGGAATTTAAGATTATGGATTACAGATTGAATATGCTCAATTTGAATATAATTTGTGACAGTTAAGTCTCTTCCCTAATAGCTGTCCTAAAGAATTAAATAAAAATAATTATATATAAGATTTGGGATATTTATCTTAAATTGTTTAGCTCTGTCTAAATAAAGGTATACTAGCTAATACTGTGAAATCATTAGTGCTTTGCTTAAAAATAGACTCTATAAAAATTAGAGATTATATTTTAAAAATTTTGGCCATTTTTGAAATAAAACCCAATCCTACATTTTGGTTGTAATTGAATCTTACTTATAAATATGTTTTGGAATATTAATTCCAATTAGGGAATTTGACCTGTCATTCCATTCATAATATTATGGATAGTTATTATAATTTATTTCTAAATACTTTATTTTTAAAATAACCAAATACAATTTATTGTTTAATTTTTCTGAAATGTAAAATATTATGTCATTTTTTCTTACTACCATGTTATTTTTGTTTTTGCTTTTATCCCAAAAGTTGCCTAACAGAAATTTGATGTGATCTCTCATGTCATATAATTTCATGACATTTTGATCTGATTTTTCTCTAATTTTGCATTCTTTGCATTGATAACAATTTTTCTACCATGAATATTACAATTCACATTTCAATTTTTCACATGTGTTTCCTAAAATATTTATACCAATGTTTATATTTTTTACATATTCAGTCATTTTATGTTGTATGTGTTTCTGGAAAATTGTATTGGTTTTACATTCCAGTCCTAGATGTGTAACTGTATCACTTACTATATTGTTTATTGGTACCATTCTTATTGCTGCAGATTTATGATTATTATTTTCAAAATGCTTTTTGTGGTTTTGTTGTTTGTTATTGCAAAAGTAGATTACATTTATCTTTATCCGCATTTTTTTTGGTGGAGGAAATCACTATTGATACCTCTGATTTTTGCCAAAATTATATAATCTCCCTATAATTACATTATTGTGCTTATTTTTTATGTGATCATTTGTCAAACTTGAGGATTCTATTTTGTACTCCTTTGGCCAAGTCATAGTCAGCCTCTTTTCTGTAACTTATTCACAAACAAACCCTTAATCGTTACTTTGTCCCATCAAATATGACTTCTCAAAAACAATAGAAAAATTATAAAAACTTTTGCAAATATTAACACATTATATGCATAATGTTTTACACTGCAAAAGTTGCAAGAAAAGATTCACTTCAATGGAATACAGTACAATGCAATGAAAAATAAAGGTTAGAAAAGAAGGACAAGTTGAAATCTATAGAGATATCTGGAATTTAAATAAAACCTTTGAAATGTAATTTTAAATATACAAAGGAGGATAAGCTAATTCACTTTTATTTTTCTTCTTTTACTGGCCATTGGAATGCTAGGATCTCAGGTGAGAAAATGTGGCTGCCATATGTGCTCACTATCCATGTGGTTCTTGAAACCCAGATGCACCATTGGCTTGGAGCTGGAGCCTGTATCTTCTATGTGCCCTTGTAACATCTAGACAGTCCAGTCTTCATGAGACAAACACGGGAGGTAAATTGCTACTATATTAATAGATACCAACTGATCTTACATTAGTGTGTTTTATCAGAACACTTACTGGACAAAGTTCTTATTGATAAAATATATAGTTGTAATTATATGTTTAATTAATAATATACTTAACATGCCTCACCAATTGATTTTCATGACGCTCCAGCTGGATTTTGTAGGATATGGTATATCCAATCATAATATCAATTGTCTTCTCAATTTTGCTAGAAAAAGTAGCTAGAATTTTGTTCTAAACTTCTCCTGGATTTCTTACTTTAATGAATGATTTATTCAATGAATGATTCACTATTCTTTTTTCTATGCTATAACTCTCTTTACAGTAGAAAGAGACATGGAAAGAGGGGATTGGACATTGGTGACTGAGTTTATTCTTGTGGGAATACCAACCACCAGAGCTCTTGGGGGTCTCCTGTTTTTTTATTTTTTCATTGGCTTACTTGGTGACAGTGCTTGGAAACAGCCTAATCATTGCCCTGCTTCTCATGGATTATATGCTTCATTCACCCATGTATTTTTTCCTCAGCAATCTCTTTCAGTGAAATATTAACCACAACCTGTGCCGTTCCCAAGATGCTGGCTGGCTTCCTGTCAGACAGAATGAGCATTTCCTTTGGTGGATGCTTCCCTCAGTCTTATTTCTACTTCCTTTCTGGATGAACTGAGCTTATCCTTTTTGCAGTCATGTCCAATGATTGCTATGTGGCCATTTTCAGCCCCCTTCAGTGCCCGGTGATTATGACCAGCTCACTGTGTGTGCGTCTTGTTATCTTCTCTTGGGTGGGTGGTTTTCTCCTCATTCTCCCGTCCACTGTTCTTAAGGCGGGACTGCCATACTGTGGCCCCAATGTGATTGATCACTTTTTCTGTGACAGTGGCCCCCTCCTCCACTTGGCCTGTGCTGACATCCTCATCATTGAACTGTTGGACTTCCTCAGCTCCCTTGTCCTGCTCATCAGCTCTCTCTCCCTCACGGTGGTCTCCTATGTTTATATAATTTCCACCATTCTGATGACACCCTCAGGTCAAGGCCAGCGCAGAGCCTTTGCCACCTGTGCCTCTCACTTTACTGTGGTTTCCATGAGCTATGGGATCTCCATTTTTGTGTATGTTCGCCCCTCCCAGAAGAGCAGCTTACATCTCAGAAAGATCCTCTTTATCCTCTCTGGTGTCGTCACACCCCTCCTGAATCCTTTAATCTTCAGTCTACAGAATGAAACCATGAAAGCTTCACTGAAGGGCAGCTTAGCCAAGGGCCACAACCTCCTCAAGGGAATGAGGTCCAAGTGACATGATCTGTGAGAGTCAGACTACTCCTGGGATCCTCAGCCTCATCTGTGATTCTAGCAAACCCCATGATGTATGTAATGAACAAAGATGTATGCTATGAAAGTATTTAAACTTGATAACCAAATAGACTTGTTTCATGTACATGTTAAATTTTGAAGATTTTGTTACAATAATTAATATTTTAATTTATAGGTAGTAATAGAAGGTAATGATGTGTCTAGTAATAGAATAGTATATTATTTACTAAAACTCAGTTTCAGATATTACTTGGTTGAAAACTTATATATTACATATAATTTTAAATTATAACAAATTAAATTGTAATTATAAATATATATATGTATGTGTTTGAGTTCATCTCTTTAATTGTAGACG
>NW_027532009.1:386067-386353 GCF_008692635.1 Crocuta crocuta | reverse complement strand
TTACACCTTGTATTAGAATTTGAAATATTTTAATATTTTTTATTTATTTTTTATTTATTGTTTTTTTATTTTTATTTTTATTTTAATTTATTTTATTTTTTTTACAAAATAGTTTATTGTCAAATTAGTTTCCATACAACACTCAGTGCTCATCCCCACAAGTGTCCTCCTCCATGCCCATCCCCCTCCCCCCACATCCATCACTCCTCAGTTTTTGTCAGCATTCAAGAGTCTCTCATGGTTTGCCTCTCTCCCTTTCCCCCACCATTTCCGCCCTTCTTCTCCC
>NW_027532009.1:367920-385933 GCF_008692635.1 Crocuta crocuta | reverse complement strand
TTATCCAGAGAAACTATATAGTCTAATTGCTCCTGAGAGAAAGAGCTGAACATGTCGGTAGGTGTAGAATTTACATTTACAGAATGGACTCGTTGTGATTGTTCAAGCAAGCTGGCGACCAGAGTTAATCAGATCAGTGTTCTGGGGAAAAAAGAGAGGAAAGACAAAGAAGAAGAAAGAAAGAAAGAGAAAAAAAGGGAAAAAAAGAAAAAAAAGAAAGAAAAAAGGGGGGAAAAACAAAAAAGGGAAAAAAAAGAAAGAAAAAAAAAGGGAGGAGGGCAACTCTCAGGCAGGGATGGGTGTGGGGTGATCCAGTGCCTCAGGCGGGAGCTCTGCCCTGGTGGTTGTGGGGAGGGGAGTGACGGTGCTCAAGTCCCTTTTTGAACCAAGCGCTGCACCTTGCTTTTTTGGGCGTGTAAACTCCCCATACCAGGGGCGCAGCCGAAGTTGGTTGCACTCTTCAACCCAGGCCAGTTCCAATCTCCAAATCCCAGTCCGCGCGCCCGGCTGAAATTGCCTTAGACACAGCTTTCCAGGTAACCCCCTCGGGCAATTCCAGGCCCTCTGCCGAGCTCTGGGGGCGGAGTCAGAATCGCTGCTTCCTTCTCTGCGTCTGGCTGGCGAGCATGGGCGGGGGCTTGCCTGCTGGGTGCTCTGAGCCCGAGCCCGCTGGAGTGAGGAAAACCGGTCCCTCTATGGCTTGTCACCCGAAACAGGAACTCACAGGCTAATTTCCCAGTTTTTAGTTCTTTGCCTTCCCTCTAGAGTTCCAGCCAGACAGGAGAGCGGACGCCCGGTGTCCGCGTGGCTCTTTCAGGGGCCCCAGCCGCCCGGGTGCTACAATGGCGGCAGGCGTGCCGCTCCTCTGAAGTCCAGCCTCCAGGAGTCAGCACAAAGAAGCAGTTTGTGTGCTCAGCCCCCCCAGGACCAGTTGGCGCGAGGGGACCTGGTGTGCAGGTATTTGCCAAGTACGGTCTTTCTATGCACCGAGGGGAGGTTTTTCCCCCCCGAGCGGAGGTTTTTCTGTTTCGGACTCTCTCCTTTTCCCCTCTCACTCCCTGTAGAGGGTAGAGGGGGATCGCCTCCCACCCTGGAGTCTCCAATCCAGGCCCGATTTTATCTTCCCCAGTTCGCACTCACACTAGAAGGCTCTCTCAGTGGATTCTGCATCCTTTTTCTCCCAATCTCTCAGGTTTTGTAAGGTTTCCACTGGCTTCAGATCTTTTCTGTGTGATGTATGGGCTCGAGTGCAAGTACAGAGCTCCTTACTTCTCCGCCATCTTGCCCCTCCTCGAATTTGAAATATTTTAATATGGGTATAAACTCAATCGTACTTTGGAATAACATGTGTAGTATTAATTTGTTTTATATCTCATTTCAGTTCAATTTTACTTATGACATTACTATTTAGATTAAAATCTTCCATGTAGACTGTATGTGTGTGTGTATGTGTGTGTATAAATATATATATTTATATATATATATTTCACATTTTCTTCAAATACAAGTATTTTACAATTGGTAATACCGATATATATGAAAATATAATACATATAAAGTGACAGATGGAATACAAAAAGATAGGATAATTGAAGAGCAGAAATATAGAAGGTGCAATTTACTAAAATGTATTTGTCAAGAACAATGAGGATACCGTTTTTGCACAAGCTAGGAAGTCATAATTTGGTGATTGGTAATATTAGAAATTCTTCTTTAGAATAAATGGTGATTATACAAGATCCAGGAAGTTTTCCATAATTCTAAACTGCTGGCTAGAGATGGCAAAAAATGGTAAATTGAACGTGAAGGCAGATTCATATGAATTATCCAAACTGGGGAATAGTGGGAAAGCAATGAAAAAAAGATAATTAGAACCAAAGGGAGTCTTTTTGCAATATGACATGCTTTATTCTATGACTATTTATATTCTCACAGTGGGAAAAGTTGATTTGTTAGAAAAACATATGAAAAAAATAGTGATTGATTTAATTCCCAATTCAGATATTTAAACTGACAGACTTCTAGGAAACAAAAAGTAAAGGTAGCAAATCTCACTGAAATCATTATCAAGTTAATAGCGTCTAGGTACCCAATAGTCAAACTGCTGTAAACCTGCACTAAAAGTAAAATTTGCAAGTAACCACAAGAAGAAAAGTCACATTGAATATGTAGAGAAATGGCTAAAAGTCATCGCTGAGTTTTCGTGCAAAACTGGTGGGCAGATGACAACAGAAAGACGTGCTGAAGGACTGAAAAAAGAAAAACAGACCAAAAAAAGACAACTCTGGAATTTAAACATCCATTTCCTTAAAAATGATAATAAAATAAGGACTTTCTCATTAAATAAAATGAAGCAGAAATGATTTGTCACCAGCATGTGCAGATGACATGAAATGTTAAAGGATATCTTCAGGATAATGGGAAATTACTCCAAATGATAACATGGATTAATTTATTTCAGCAAAAACCAGAAATGGTAACAAGTTAGCAAATACGAAAGATTTTGCTTTCTTTTTATCACATCATTTAAAGAACAAGAGAGTAAGCAAACACATAAACAACATAAAATTGTTTAATGTGCAAGCACAGAGTTAATATACATTATAAAAGTTGACTGGGCGCCTGGGTGGCTTAGTCAGTTGAGCGTCCGGCTTTGCTTAGGTCATGATCTCGCAGTTCGTGGGTTCGAGCCCCGCGTCGGGCTCTGTGCTGACTGCCAGCTCAGAGCCTGGAGCCTGTTTCAGAGTCTGTCACTCCCTCTCTCTCTGACCCTCCCCTGCTCACGCTGTCTCTCTCTCTCTCTCTCCTAGAAATAAATAAAAAATATTAAAAAAAATAAAAGTTGACTAAGATTATTATATTTAAGAAATAGGAAATGGTATTTGAAAGGGCACATGCATTCCAATGTTTATAGCAACACTATCAACGACAGCAAAAGTATGGGAAAAGCCCAATGTCCATTGACTGATGAATGGATAAAGATAAATATTTTTATATCTTTATATATATATATATATCTTTAATATATAAATAAATATTTCACATCTTATATATACATTACACAATGGAATATTACTCGGTGATCAAAAACAATGATAGAACTAGAGTGTACTATGCTAAGTGATATAAGTCAGTGAAAGACAAATATCATATGATTTCACTTATATACACAATAAGAAATAAAAGAGATGAACATGGGGAAGGGAAGAAAAAATAAGATTAAAAACAGAGAAGGAGACAAACCATAAGAGTGTTTTAAATATAGGGAACAAACTGTGGGTGGCTAGAGGGTGGTGATGGGGGAGGGGCTAAATGGGCAATGGGTATTAAGGAGGACACTTGTTTGAATGAGCACTGAGTGTTATATGTAAGTGATGAGTCATAAAAAACTACTCTTGAAATCATTATTATACCATTTGTTAACTAACTTGGACTTAATTTTTTTTAAAAATAAGGAAAAAAGTAAAATAGTAAAAATGAAATAATTACTGTTGACTCTGGTCATACAGGAGGAAGTATTTATAGGAAAAATATAATTTATATAAACTATAGAAAACTTTATCAAATCTCTACTTATGTTGCCATTTTATCTATATGGATTATATGCCATTTATACAACCAAGGAATTTATAAAAATTCTTCTATTCTTCAAAAAAATAATCTCACGGTGGATTAAGAGGGAAGAAGAGGCAAGTAGGAAGTATGGATATATAGTGATAGTATGTGGAAGAAAGGAAAGGGAACATTAACATGTCAACGAATGAACAAACGAACGAATGAATGAAAGGAGGGAGGGAGGGAAGGGAAGGAAGAAAAGAAAAGAGAAGAGAAGAGAAGAGAAGAGAAGAGAAGAGAAGAGGAAAGGATAAACTGAGGAACAACAGCAGTAGCAATCAGGATAAAGGGACAATAGTAATAAGGTAGATTCAAAATCTGAATGAGAAATGTCATTAAATAGGAATAGACTTAAAACACCAAACACCAAGCAATGGCAGAAATTGTCAGACTGGATGAAGAAGAACTTGATTTACACTGTCTATAAAAGATGCATTCTAAAGAGAGTTATGCATAAAAAGGAAAGGATAGAACATAGGAGATATCCTATCGGCATACTAAGCAAAGGGAAAATGGAATAACCAGTGACATTTACCAAACAAATTTCAAGGTGAAGACTATTGTGAGATAATCAAGAGTATTACATAATGGAAAAAGTAGATGGCTTCAAGAAAGGCATAATATTCCAAATTATGGGACAATGTAACAGAACATCCAGTCCCATAAAGCCAAATATTTATAGAAGTTCAGGGAAAACTTGCTGAGCCATTATCTTAGAGATTTTAATATCTTCTCTCTCCATGATTGAGAAATGCTAAGTAATTATCAGTAAAAATATTAGTAAGCATATAGAATTTCCAAATACTGTCAAACATTTTGATCCAATGAAACATTAAAACACACTCTCTTCAGAACACACGTTCTATGTGTAGAGAAGGAGAAATTCTCCTCTGTCTCCTTAGAGTTTCTGGCTGGGCCTAAGAATTAAATTGGCATAAATTAGATTAACAGGAGAAAAGAGTACAAGTTTCACTGAGATTTTACACATACGTGAAAATCTTCACAAGGCAATGAAGACCTGAAGTTGTGACTAGAACAGGAAAATGTTATGTCTTTCAAAAGAGGGAACAATAAATTTCTGAATAATTTGCCAGGCAGGGGGATTTGGCTTATAGGTAGAAACGTGAAGAATTAACAAGATTTGTTTTTATAACTTTTTCAATCCTAAATTCCCTGTCTGTGATGATGAGGATGTTTCCCTCCTTGTATAGGAGGGTACATTTCACAGAGAGTTTTATCTCTTGCTTTCAGATTAAAAAAAAAAAAAAAAAAAGAGGGACAGAGTTGCCTTATGCACCTGCTGTTTGTTAGCTCCTATAACGAAAAATAAAAACATGCCACAGTGGCATATTTTGGAGTACATGCTTTTAAAGGCCTTCATACTCTCAGGAAGTAAATATGGAAAGTTCATCAAGACAGACCAGAGGGTGGTCCATAAATCATTCTCAATGTAGTTTAAAAGAAAGAAATCATATGAAGCATATCTTCTTTTTTTTTCAAATAGTTTATTGTCAAGTTGGTTTCCATATAACACCCAGTGCTCATCCCCACAAGTGCCCTCCTCCATGAGCATCAACCATTTTCCCTTCTCCACCCCCCCCATCAAGCCTTAGTTTGTTCGTAGTATTTAAGAGTCTCTTGTGGTTTGTTTCCCTCCCTCTCCTTAACTATTTTCTCCCCTTCCACTCCCCTACGGTCTTCTATTAAGTTTCTCCTCTTCCACGTATGAATGAAAACATATGCTATCTGTCTTTCTCTGCCTGACTTATTTTACTTATCATAATACCCTGGAGTTCCATCCATGTTGCTACAAATGGCCAGATTTCATTCTTTCTCATTGCCATGTAGTATTCC
The DNA here is from genome assembly GCF_008692635.1 of Crocuta crocuta. Taxonomy (NCBI): domain Eukaryota; kingdom Metazoa; phylum Chordata; class Mammalia; order Carnivora; family Hyaenidae; genus Crocuta; species Crocuta crocuta. Next base: position 380,464 of record NW_027532009.1, on the reverse strand, counting down.
ATTGTATATAGAAACCACATCTTCTTAATCCATTCGTCAATTGATGGACATTTAGGCTCTTTCCATGATTTAGCTATTGTTGAAAGTGCTGCTATGAACATTAAGGTACGTGTGCCCCTATGCCTCAGCACTCCTGTATCTCTTGGGTAAATTCCTAGCAGTGCTATTGCTGGGTCATAGGGGAGCTCTACTGTTCATTTCTGGAGGAACCTCCACACGGTTCTCCAGAGCAGCTGCACCAGTTTACATTCCCACCTACAGTGTAGGAGGGTGCCCGTTTCTCCACATCCTCGCCAGCATCTAGAATCCTCTGATTTGCTCACTTTAGCCACTCTGACTGGCGTGTGGTGGTATCTCAGTGTGGTTTTGATTTGTATTTCCTTGATGAGGAGGGATACTGAGCATCATTTCCTGTGTCTGTTGGCCATCTGGATGTCCTCTTTGGAGAAGTGTCTGTTCATTTGACATGCTTTTAAATTTTTGTGAAAATAATTTTTGAATGTCTAATGTAGAGTTGTGAAGTTTGAGAATGATACAAATGAGATCATGTATAAAAAACCATGCTGAAAGATTAATTGCCAAGTAATTATGAAGAGTTGGGAAAAGATTAGATGGTGACAGTTGATAATTACAGTTGTGAGCACTGCATCATGCAGAGAATTGTCAAAGCACTGTATTATACATCTGAACCTAATATAAAATTATATTTCAACTATACTTCAATATATAACTTAAAAAAAACAATTCGAAGAAACATTACATAAAGTTGGAAAGTCCTTGATTATCACTTATGAGGTTTTATAGAAGCCATGTGTTCATATAATGGTACCATACAGCCTCTATTAAACGTTTTCATTGTTAAGTCAATTCATTCAACTAGGGAAGAGGTGGGGGAAATTATCTGCCCTTCTTGTAGTACAAATGGGGACTTTTCTTCTCTAAAATGTATTAGTGTTTGGATCATAGTAGAACTGATAGAAGAATTCTGGTTTTGTTCTAAATAATCAAATGTATGCCCAATGAAATTCCACACACACGCGCAAAAACTGTCATTCCAATTCAAGCTATATTTGTAATGAGGGTTGCATTTGGTGGTGTGAGATGTTTGTTACATTTTATTATTTCTATATGGCACCATTTTTACATACAAATAGTAAGGGCAAAACAAGGATGAGAGTTCCAGTACCACCACAAACCTGGTTCTTGTGGGATTATCCATTTGTCCCAAGATGAGAGCCTCCTCTTCTACTTCTTTCTGGTGTACCTGATGAATTTCTTTGGAAACAGTCATCATCACCTTAGTCATTCTGAACTCCATTCTGGAGACAACCATATATTTCTTCCTCTGTATCTGGCTTTTCTTAACATATTTTCAGTATAACTGTTTTCCTTAAGGTGTTCTTGAACTTTGTTGCAAGCAGAAAATTTGTATATATCTTCTGCTTGACCAGATGGCCAGAACTGAGTACTTCCTCCTTGTATTGATGGCTTCAGATTGCTACATGGTCATTTGTTACCTGCAGAGGTGTCTGCTCACCATGAGCTGTTCTGTTTGTGGCATTGCCTGTGGGGGGGCTAGACATCGTGTTTTTGTCCCGTAGTGCCTCTCTCCTTCACAATCCTCCTACTTCATGGTCCATATATTCTTTAATAGATTTTCTATGAATTGCCTATTCGTCTTCACACATGTTCTCTGCTGATGCATCCCTGCAGAAGACCATGATGGTCATAGGTTGGACTAGGACAATGTCATTCCCCTCCCTCCTCATTATACTCTTACCTTTACTTCCTGGTGGCTGTGATGAGAATAGAATCAACTAAGGGAAACCAGCATCAACAACAGCAACAGCAACAACAACAACAGCAGCAACAACAACAACAACAATAACAAAGAACCCCACATGTACTTCCCTCCTTATTGTGCTGACCATATATTATGGAACAGGATGGATCAGTAGCATGAGCCCATATCTATCCATCAGAGGCAGACAAACTGATCTTGTTCTATTTGGCCATCAACCTTATGTTGAATCCTTTCATTTATAGCTCAAGAAGCAAGAAAGTGAAAGTAGTTGTGTGAAGCCTTAAGGAGAAAAAAAATCTATACATATCTTTAATAAATAAAACAAAAGAAAATACATATTTATGTGGAATATCTGACCACTAGAGACATTTTTGAAGTTTTAACTTGTATCTTTTATGTCATTTTAACACTATACTATTATTCATATCACCTCTTAGCTTTTTGGTTGTGTTCAAATTTTCATATTTTTAAAATTATGTTTCAAATAATTATATTTATGCTTAATAATTTAATGGTTNGTGAGGTTATTGACAATTCATTAATACTTTGAATAAATAATTTTAAGTAATTTTTAAAATTAAATTTAAATTGTTTAAATTGATAATGGTATTGTAGAATATTTAGGTAATTCTATACAATATTTTTTTTCAAATTTGCATGGATTTCTCAGAACTAATGATGATAGGGAGCAAATTATACAAACATATATTGATTATACTACAGAGTACATTTTTCCCTGTCATGAACTTTACAGAAATTTTTAAATTTATGCTACTTTAGTTGTATGTGTGCATATACTGATTATTGTGAAACATAACTACAATAGTTGTGGAATATCACAGCTATATTTACCATAACTGTGAATATTTTTATGTAGCAGAAGTATTTCTTCAAATATCTCTTCAAATATCAGCTCCATGTTTCATAAATTAATAATATTTTTAAAAAATGTTTTATTTATTTATTTCTAGGAGAGAGAGAGAGAGACAGCATGAACAGGGGAGGGTCAGAGAGAGAGGGAGTGACAGACTCTGAAACAGGCTCCAGGCTCTGAGCTGGCAGTCAGCACAGAGCCCGACGCGGGGCTCGAACCCACAAACTGCGAGATCATGACCCAAGCGAAAGTCGGACGCTTAACCGACTAAGCCACCCGGGCGCCCCAAGTTAATAATATTTTTAACATGACTGTTCTCTACCAAAATTTGTATTCATATTATTAAGCCTAAGAAAAATAATTGTATATACAAATATCAAATTTAAATCATAATTGGATTCACAATAATATCAGATCTTATACTGAAAATAGAGTGAAATTTCTGTGGCTTTATTTTATGCATTCAATGAAAAAAATTAATTTAATTGATTTTGTAGTAGATAATATCAATGTATCATTTAACTGCTTGAAAAATTCCCTTTCTGAAACTTAAACTGATATATTAATAGATAAGGCATAATTTTGCTACCCATGCATAGGAAATACGGACTATAAATGAACGATGTTAATTAAAGAAAATATTAATTGAGTAAGTAAAGTGTCATGCTTTATAGAGTGGCATATAAACTTTTACATACCTGGTAAATTATCATCTTTTGAGTATAATAATAGTGGCTGTATTGAAAAATATAGTTGTTCTGATTTCCACACAATGATATGATCATGGGAAACTTAATGGTTGATAAATATCAACAAACATGTTTGGCAAATGATGTAATTCATCCACACTCTTGAAAGTCATAAATTCATTACATTTTTATTTAAAATGTATGTTACATTTTAAGCTATTGCTATGAAAATATTCATTTATTTATTTTCATGACTTCTAGAATCTTTAATAGCCTCTTTATATTCTGGTAGGAGGAAATATTTCAAACTGGTCTACAATTCCTAACCCAGATTTTTTTTTTCCTTAAATAGTTTATTGTCAAGTTGGTTTACATATAACACCCAGTGCTCATCCCAAGTGCCCTCATTGCTATGAAAATATTTATTGCCAAAAACCCACATTACAAAGAATAATATATATGTGTGTAGATTTTTCCAAGACTAAATAAATGTCTAAACCCACTCAACAGAATCATATGTATTATTCAAGTACCAAGTACTTGAGTTCTCACCCTCTATATACCTGTGCAGATTTTTTTTTTGTTTCTTCTCCTCCTCCTCCCCTTCCTACTTCCCTCCTCCTCCTCCTTCTCCTCCTTTCTTTTTAGATTTCTCAAATTCTCTACCTATATTTTCCTATCCTTTCTACTAAGTCCCCTAACTAGCAGCTGGAAAACTTCTGAGATATAACAGGTATGCCATGATCCATGACAATACTGGCTGAAACCCACTGTATTTGGGATCACCATATTAAGTACCTTATTTATAATCATTTTATAAAGGTACCATATTGAGTACCTTATTTATAAATCATCTTATAAATATATAATCACACTGATAAAGATAACTGTCTGCTATCATCAAATAATACTCTCAGATATGATCATCAATCAAGGATCAAGAAAAGGTAGGACTAGTTCCTATCACCTTTTAAAATCTGAACATGTATGAAGATAGAAACCCATTTCCTGCACATTCATCTCATGTGCTACTAGTTAGACTAGTCTGGGACTGAAATGGAAAATACTAAGAAAGGGTGTAAAACCTCATCTTTGCTTGCCTCATTGGTTACTTAGATGTGCTATTCATTCCTTTAGGTATCCACCACTAAATTACCAGCTGGGATCATTTTTCATCTTCTTGTTGAACATTCATTATTCTGTTTTTGCACTGCTACCATTAGCTCAGTTTTCATGTTCCAAAAAAACTACCTTAATATATTAAATATTTTTGTTTACTTTCTGAAAATTTGAGAATATATTCCAAATGCCAAAATAATTTACATATATATAACTATATATGCATATATATATAGTTACTTAATACAAGGACATTTCTCTATATAGTACGAACACTACACACATCAGCTTTAACATTCAGAGATTTTTTCTTTAATACTGAGTCTGAAATAAAATTTTCCCAAATGAGAGCAGAAAATGATGATAGAAAGGAGCAGATGTATTTTCTATTATCACAATAAAACAATATAAATTAATAAAATGTACTTTCCTACTTTTACAGCTTTTATCTCCACATTTTTTCTCTTTTGTGCATGCATGGAGAGATATGTTTCCCTGATGATGAATAATGTTGAGTAACTTTGAGGTGTCTGTTGGCCATCTGTAAGTCTTCTTTAGAAAAATGTCCATTAATGGCTTCTGCCCATTTTTTAAATGTATTATTCATTTTGGGGGGTTGTTGAACTGTACAAGTTCCTTATATATTTTGTATAATAATTATCACATTTCTCATTTAAAATTATCTTCTCCCATTCTGTAGTTGTCTTTTAGCTTTGTTGATTATTCCCTTCACTGTACAGAAGATTTTTGTTTTGATGAAGTCCCAATAGTCTGTTTTTGTTTTTGTTTCCTTTGCCTCTGAAGACATATCTAGTAAGAAGTGGCTATCAATAGATGTCAGAATGATTACTGCCTGTGTTCTCCTCTAGGATTTTAATGGTTTCATACCTCACATTTAATCTCTCATCAATTTGGAATTTATTTTTGATTATGGTGTAAGAAAGTGGTCCAGATCCATTCTTTTGCATGTTATTGTCCAGGTTTTTCAACACCATTTGTTGAAGAGAATGTCTCTTTTCCATTGGATATTTTTCTTGCTTTGTCAAAGATTAATTATCCATATAGTTGGGGGTGATTTACAGGTTTTCTGTTCTGTTCCATTGATCTATGTGTCTAGTTTGTGACAGTACCACACTGTCTTGATGTCTAAAACTTCGTAATATACTTGATGTTCAGAATTGTGATGAGTCTAGCTTTGTTTTTCTTTTTCAGGATGGCTTTGGCTATTCGAGGTCTTTTGTGGTTCCATACATATTTTAGGATTGTTTGTTAGAGATCTGTGGAAAATGCTGTGGTATTTTGATAGAGGTTCCATTAAATACGTAGATTTCTTTGGGTAATATAGACGTTTAAACAATGTTCATTCTTCCAATCCATGAGCATGGAATGTTTTCCCATGTTTTTGTATGTCATCCTCAATTTCTTTCACTAATGTTTTATAATTTTCAGGGTATGGATCTTTCACCTCCTTGGCTAGGCTTATTCTTAGGGATCTCATGGTTTTCGTGTAATTGTAAATGGAAGTCATTCCTTGATTCTTCTTTCTGCTGCTTCATTAGTGGTGTATAGAAATGTAACAGACTCCTATCATTGATTTTGTATCTTGTGAGTTTACTGAATTTATATATCACTTCTAGCAAGTTTTTGGTGGAGTCTTTTGTTCTTTTTATATAGAGCATCATGCCATCTGCAAATAGTTAAAAGTTTGATTTCTTCCTTTCCAATTTGGTTGCCTTTTATTTATTTTTGTTGTCTGATCATTGAGACCAGGATTTCCAGAACTATGTTAAATAATAGTGGTGAGAGTGGACATCTCTGTCTTGTTCATAAACATAGAGGAAAACCTCTCAGTTTTACCCCATTGAGGATGATATTAGATATGGGCTTTCCATATATCATCTTTGTAATGTTGTTATATGTTCCCTGTAACCTATCTTGTTGAGAGGGCTTATCATGAATAGATGTTGTACTTTATCAACTGCTTTTAAAAGGCATTTACTGAAAGGATCATAGGTTATTTTCTTTTATTATTGAGGTGTATCTCATGGATTTGTGAATATTGAACTAAATATTCAGCTTGGGAATAAATCCCACTTGAATGTGGTGAATGATTCTTTTAATGCACTGTTGGATTCAATTTATTACTATTTTGTTGAGAATTTTTGCATCCATGTTAATTAAGGATATTGGCCTGTAGTTCTCTTCTTAGTGAGATTTTTGTCTAGTTTTGGGATTAAGGTAATACTGGCCTCAAAGAATGAGTTTGGAAGTTTTTCTTCCACTTCTATTTTTTGGACAGTTTCAGAAGAATAGGTATTAATACTTCTTTAAATCCTTGGTAGAGTTCCCCTGTGAAGCCATCTGGCCCTGGACTTCTGTTTGTTGGGAGATTTTTATTTAGTTTTTCAATTTTGTTGCTGGTTATTGGTCTGTTCAAGTTTTCTATTTATTTCTTTTTAAGTTTTGGTAATTTACATATGTCTAGGAATTTATCCATTTTTTCCAAATTCTCCATTTTGTTGGCCCAAACGTTTTCATAATATTCTCTGATAATTGTATTTCTGTAGTGTTTTTGTTACTTCTCCTTTCTTATTTGTGATTTTATTTATTTGGTCCTTTCTATTTTCGCTTTGGGAAATTTAGATAAGGGTTTATCAATTTTATTCTTTTATTTTTTTCAAAGAACCAGACTTGGTTTCATTGATCTGTAGTTCTGTTTTTTGTTTTGTTCTGTTCTATTTTGTTTTTTAGTTTCTACATCACTTATTTCTGGTGTAGCATTTATCATTACCCTTCTTCTACTGCCTTTAGGCTTAATTTGTTCATCTAGCGTCTTTAGGTGTAAGGTCAGGTTGCTTGATATTTTTCTTGCTTCTTGAAGTATACCTGTATTGCTATATACTTCCCTCTTATGGCCCTTTCTTCATCCCAAAGATTTTGGATGGTCAAGTTTTCATTTTCATTTGTTTCCAGGTATTTTTAAAGTTCATTCTTTGATTTCATTGTTGACATATTTATTCTTTAGAAGCATGTCGTTAAACTGCCATATATTTGTGGTCTTTCTGAATATTTTGTTGTGTCAAGTATCATAGCATTATGGTCCAAAAATAAGAAGGTATGATCTCAGTATTTTTGTACTTGGTGAGGCCTGATTAGTAAACTACTATGTGATATATTCTGGAAAATCTTCTATATACATTTGAAAAGAACGTGTCTTAAGCTGCTTTTGGGTGACTTTTTTTTTAATATATCTGTTAAGTCCATATGGTCCAGTGTAACACTGAAAGCCATTTTCTCCTAGTTGATTTTCTACTTAGATGTTCTGTCCGTTGTCATAAGCATGTTGTTCAAGTTCTGTACTATTATTGTAATACTATCAATGAGTTCCTTTATGTTTGTGATTAATTTATTTATATATTTGGGTGCTTCAACTTGGTGGCATAAATATTTATAATTGTTAGTTCTTATTGAATAGCCCTCTTTGTTATGATACTGTCCTCTTCTTCATCTCTTGTTACAGACTTGGTTCAAAATCTAAATGATTTTATATATATATATACTTTTCTTTTTTAAAATTACCATTTGCATGATAAATGTTTCTATATTCCCTTACTTTCAGTCTGCAGGTATCTTTTGTATCTAAAATGAGTCTCTTGTAGGTAGCATACACTTGGATCTTTTTTTTTTTCTTTCTCTTTTTTTCATTCTGTTACTGTATGTCTTTTGATTGGAGCATTTAATCCATTTACACTCAGAGTAATTATTGATAGATATCTATTTAGTACCATTTTAGTATTTATTTTGTCATTGTTTTGGGGGATTTTCTTTTTTTCTTTCTAGTCTTTGTCACTTTTGGTCTTTCCTTTCCACTCAAAGAGTCCCTTTAGTATTTCTTGCAGGGCTGGTTTAATGGTCCTGAACTCCTTTAGTTTCTGTTTTTCTGGGTAACTCTTTATCTCTCCTTCTATTCTGAAGGATAACCTTGCTGGATAGAGTATTCTTTGCTACTGAGTTTTCCTATTCAGCACACTGAGTATATCACACCACTGCCTTCTGGCCTGCCATGGCATGTCTGCCATGGAGACATCTGCAGCTAGCCTTGTGGATCTTCCCTTGTCAGTTAAGGACTTCTTTTCTCTTGCTGCTTTTAAGATTTTTTTTCTTTTTGGCTATATTTTCTAATTTAAGTACAAAATATCTTGATGCCAGCCTGTTTTTGTTGGTTTTGATAGGCTTTCTCTGTGAATGACTATTTCTTTTTACAGATTAGGGAAGTTTTCAGTTGCTATTTCCTCAAATAAACTTTCTGCTCCCTTTTATCTCTTCTTTTTTTGGGATTCCTATGATATGAATGTTATGATGTTTTATGTAGTCACTAAGTTTCTGAATTCTACCCTCCTGTTCCATAATTCTTCTTTCTCTTTTATTTGGCTTCTATTTTTCCATTATTTTGTCTTCTATATTACTTACTCCACCAAGACTGTTTTGAATCTGTTATTGTATTTTTTATTTGTTTTTTAAAATTCTTTTATCTCTGCATCAAGGGCCTGCCTGAAGTCTCCCATTCATTTCTACAGCCTGACAAGTATCCTTGTGACTGCTACTTTAAATTATCCATCCGGCATATATCACTTATATCTGTTTCACTTAGATCTCTGGCCATGACCTCATCTTATTCTTTCTTTTAGGATGAACTTCTATGTCTTGACATTTTGTCTAAGTCTCTGTCTTCTATGTGTTAGAAAAGTCTGTTATATTTCATTTTCTTTAGAATAATGGCTTTATGAAGAAAAGGTCTTATAACGTTCAGAGCCTGGTGCTTCAGTGAGTGTCTCTGATGTTCATTGCCTGCACTCTACTGCTGTGTTATGGCCAGTAGTCTGCAGAGGTCAGTGTTTGGACGTTGGGCAGAGGTGTGCTGAGTTTTAACTACTACATGTGCTCTGGTCTGCTTGTTAAATGAGACCTGACGCTGCTTCCACTAGAACTGAAGCCTTGCAGAACTCTCTGGTTAGGGACATGTTATGCATGTGGGTTTCTGCTGGTCTTCTAGGGAAGAATGCGTTTTGCCGGGACCTAGACACACTTACTGAGAAAAACAGCAGCAGCAGAGCACATGAGGGCAGGACTTGGTGTAACCAGGTTAAGAAGCCAGTACTGGTGCTGTGTACTGAAGCTGATTTATGCTGAAGGCAGGGAAGGGGAATGAGCCAGCTCCTCTGTCCAGGGTGAGGGGTCTCTGCACTTGCTGTTCTTAGGGAAGCACTCCTAGCAGAGATAATAATCTCCCCCCCGTGTCCCATGCATTGTTCAGACCTCCATTTTCATGTTGTTTGTCTGTTGGCTGTTTGCCTAGCAGGAGCAACACAGTGCATGTTGGACTGTATCCCAGTCAAACCTGCTGATCTTTAGAACACCAAACTCTAGGGACATGCTGTGGCAGGGGCCTGTGCTGATCTTCTGAGGGGGGGGGTCTCGCCAGGCTGGGACCAAGCAAGTTTGACCAAGTAGTGCAGTTGCACCAGAGTGCAGTGGCATGGGACCTGCAGCAAGCAAGCTAGGCACCAGTGTCAGGGATAGCTGCTCTCAGCAGGTGCTTCTGAATCTATGCTGAGGGAATAGTGTAGGGAAATGTGCCTGCAGGCTCCTTTATCTCAGAAAGGCATCTCTGAATGCCTCCTCTCAAATATGTGCTCCAAGAATACGTGAACAACGTCTTCCCTGTAAGCTTTATGCACTTCAGTGCCATCTGCCCCCAGACTGCTTGCCTGCTTTCTCTCCAGGAGTAATGCAGCACCCTCAGGGCTCCATCCCAGCCAAGCCCACCAACCTTTAAAACTCCAGGCTTTAAGCTCATCTGGTTGTCAGCGCTCACAAACATCAGCCCCTCTCATTTTCCCAGTCAATGGTTTTGAGGAAATGTTCCCCTTGTGCATTCCTGTGCAGACTTTACCATCTCACCCATCTCCACAACCAGGGCTCCCTCCAATCCACAGCACTGAAAATCCATTTTTCCCCTAAAACACATCTCTACATTTCCTATGTTCTACACTGTGGCTTCTTCTCTCCTCTTAGTTGTATGGTTTGTTCTGCCAGTCTTCAGGTTGATTTCTGGAGTATTTGGAATGATTTGATAATTATCTAGTTGTGTTCATGGGAGGAGATGAGCTGAGATGTGGGAGCCCGACAGTGACCACAAGAAAGTGTGGTTAGGGACGTGGGGATGTGCCTGCACACGGGGCTCCCTGCCTGGGCAAGGCATGCCTGCAAACAGGATGCTCTGCCAGGAGGCCTGCACACAATATCCAAATTTAATGGTCTGCTCGCAAACGAGGGAACATGCCCTCCTTAGAAGTAAGGAGAAGGCTGGAATTGTGAGCAGGCCTCTTAGTAAACATGTTGTGGTCACTTCTTCCCTTTGCTCCCCCCTGTCCTTGAAATGTGTTTGGCTACTTGCCCTTGATTGGTAAAGGAATGCATCTTGTATATTTCAGTTTGTATCCAGTTACCGGGGCATAAAATAAACCGCAAGAGAGGCTTGTGTAGAATTGTTCCTCCGGCCGGAGTTATGTCTGTGTCTGTCTTTTGTGTGTGTCTTGTCCTTTGTGTCATTTCGTCCGCAACACTGAGGATCCTCCTACCTGGCTGCCATCTTATTTTTCTAACAGACTTTTAAATACACAGAACTGATGGCTACAAGAGGGAAAGATGGTAGGGTTTGGGTGAAATAGATAAAGGGGATTAGGATTATAGTTTTCTTGATGAGCACTGAGAAATGTATAGAATTGTTGAATCACTATACTGTACATCTGTAACTAACACAACATATAAGGTAATTACATTTGAACAAAAATGAATAAGTAATAAATATCATTAATTATCCAGGATATCATATCAAAACTACAGTGAAATATCGCCTTAAACCTGTTAAAATGGCTCAAATAAAAAAGACAAGAAATAAGTGTTGGCAAGGCTGTGGAGGAAAAGCAACTCTCGTGCACTATCGTAGGAAGGTAAGCTGGGGCAGCCACCGGTGGATATAGTATGGAGGTTCTTCTAAACATTCAAAATAGAAATACCATGTTCCATTAATCCCACTACTGAGTATTTCCCCAAAGAAAACCCTTAATTCAAAAAAAATACAGACATCCCTATGTTTATACCAGCATTACTTATAATAGTCAAGAAGTAGGGGCACCTGGGTGGCTCAGTCAGTTGAGCATCTGACTCTTGATTTCAGTTCAGGTCATGATGCCAGGGTTGTGAGATTGAGTCCCATATCAGGCTCTGCACTGAGCATGGAACTTGCTTAAAATTCTCTCTCTCTCTCACTCTCTCTCCCCCACCCCAACTCTGACACACTCTTTTCCTTATCCCCCACTCACACACACTCTTTTCCTAAAATTAAAAAAAAAAAGTCAAGATATAGAAGCAACCCAAGTGTCCATTGATAGATAAATGATAAAGAAGATGTGGTGTACATATCACACATTTTATGGTGTTTAGAATAAAAAAGAAATGAGATCTTGCCATTTGAAAAACATGGACGGATCTAGTAGATATCCTACTAAGTGAAATAAGTCAGAAGAGAGAGACAAATATCATATGATTTCCTTTATATGTGGAATCTAAAAAATGAAATAAATGAACAAAGAAACAAATAAACTAAAACCAGACTGTTAAAAACAGAAAAGAAACTGGTGGTCACCACAGGGAAAGTGGGGGTGGGGAATGGATAGAATAGATAAAAAGGTTAAGATGTAAAAACTTCCAATCCAGAAATACTGTACTTACCACAAGTTAGTCATGGGCATGAAAAGCACAGAATAGGAAATGCAGTCAATGATACCGTAAGAACACTGTATGGTGACGGACTATGACTACGTGTATTGTGGTGAGCACTGCGTTTCATCACTGTGTTATGCTCTTGAAATTTATACAATTTATACAATTTATATATATACAATTTATATTTATATGTTAATTATACTTCAATTAGAATAAATAATAAAAATAAATCAGCAAAAAAATTAAACATTAATTTGGGACTAACTCAAA
>NW_027532009.1:333260-367798 GCF_008692635.1 Crocuta crocuta | reverse complement strand
TCAAGCGGAATTGCTTAGTATCTCTCTCCCATTGTATTTCAGGGCCAGGGTGTGGACATGCTATATGCTTTGTTCTTTTTTTTTTTTTTAGTTTATTTATTTATTTTGAGAGAGACAGAGACAATGTGAGCAGGGAGGGGCAGAGGGAGGGAGACAGAGAGAGAATCCCTAGCATACTCTACACTGCCTGACACAGGGCTCAAACCCATGAAACTAAGATCATGACCTGAACTGAAATCAAGAGTCAGACACTTAACTGACTGAGCCCCCCAGATGCCCCACTTCCTGTTCTTACTGCTGCTGAGAATATTTTTTCCCATTCCATTTTGAAAACATCTTTTGAGGTTCACATCAGGGAAGTACAAACTATACCATCTCTCACTGAGACTATTCACTTCACAACTAGCTAGTCTCCCTTATAGATCACACCTGTTTTTGTTTGTTTGTTTTGTTTTTTAGATCTACATCTGCCATTTGGTCTCACCCATTTGGCAATATATCAGGTCTTTGACTCTTTCTTGTAATGTTTTTTGTTTCTTTGTTTGTTTGTTTGGTCTTACTTGTCCCTGGTTATATTTTGGACTTCATTGTCATTCATAATGGAACCATTTCTGAAATTACAAATTTGGTTAGTCAAACAATTAAGTATCATATTTTATCAATCCCTATTGCTTAAAAACTCTGACAATAGAAATTTTTAAAGTTTAACTTGTATCTCATTGTTTGCTCTTTACAATCTGAGACTGTGACATCTGTCATTCCTTTGCCCTTATCTCCAACAATGCGGACAGAGCATCTCAAAGTTGCCCAAAGTCAACCTACCTTTCAACCTAAGTGTTAGAGCCCAAACTACAGACTGAGTGACCTTAAACCAAAGACAACCAGGTAGGACAGGGTCATAATAAGTTGATCATATGCTACTCCCTAGATACATAATTGTGATGCCAAATCCACCTTTGACTTTAGTCAGTTGTCAATTCCAATTTGCAAAAGGACTATGAAATGACTTTGACATGTTCTTCAAATCCTATCCTCACTTTTGTATGGTAAAAAGCTGATAGCATTATCTTAGAATTGAAAACTGAAATGTAATACAGATAACCTTCCAGGTGAGATCTTGCACATTGTCTTGCCTCTATGTCTTTAAATGCTTATCAGATTACAATGATCCTGTCTCTTTCCCCCCTACAGCAAATAATTTTACTATTGAATCTTGATATGTCCACAGTTTCCTAGCTGCCGTTCCTTTTAGTCTCAGACTATCAATGATCACTGTGTATACTACATATAGATTTTTGTCCAATAGTGGACAATTCTCACAAGTGTTCAAAGTTACTCATAAGATAAATTCTACCATTTAACAAAAATACACATGTCCCATTAACATCACACCTTTTCTCACCTCTTCATAAACACTTTTCTCGGGATAATTTTTTTCATGCACAAATGCTTCCCTTTCTTTATGAAACCATTCCCTCTCCAACTATCATTGTATGGTGTGCACCCTCCTCAGGCCAGAAACTCCACACTTTCCAGGAAAACACTAACTCTATTGAAAACTTCTGTGAAAAATTCTCAGTCCTTACTTAATGCTTCTTCCTTCTGAGACCTCTCTCATCCCTTAGAAGAGTCTGCTTAACCACCTTATAAATGTCCTCCTACTTCTGTGACTGTTCTTTCTTATTCCCCCCACTTTTTTTTTTTGGTTCCTCTTCCATAATTTAAAATTTATGTTTTGAATTCCTTCTGTGCTTGCTCATTTATTTGTGTATACTCTGTTGTTGAGAAATTTTCTTTATCCCCATATTTTCAAATACCATCACTATGTTAAAATGTTCCACAGTTTTAAATTTATTTTGAGGGAGACAGAGAGGGAGAGAGAGAGAGAATCGCAAGTAGGCTCTGCACTGTCAGGGCAGAGCTCATGTGGGTCTTGATCCCATGAATGATGAGATCATTACCTGAGCTGAAATCAAGAGTCAGTCACCCAAACTGAGCCACCCAGGAACCCAAAATCTTCTAAATATTTAACTGTTTAAAGCCACAACTTTAAGCTCCAGATCCATGTATGCAATTGTCTATTTGATATAATTTCTTAAAGTCTCTCATATGTGTATAAATGCTCTTTTTCTCTCACTGTGCAGAGCCTAGGACTTTCATTACCACTCGATGTGCCCACCAACAAATGCTAAAGGGAGTATTCTGGTTGAAATGAAAAGATTATAGACTGTAGGTCATATGAAGCTGTAAAGATATCCAATAAAGAGAAACATAAAACACAGCATTATAATTTTGGTTTTTAACTCTATTTCTTATTTATTATGACTTAAAGTTTAAACACATTAAAATAATGTTAAATCTATATAAATGGAAATCAGCATCATGGTGGCATGAGATGTCCCTTCTTTGCATCTCCTCTTTATTAACAACGAGTCATTCATACATGATCAAAAGTGACTCTGTGGAAGTGGCTGGACCCAGCACCAAACTCCAAGGGAGTTACCCACATGAACATCTGCTTACAGGCAGACAGACCTAGGTATGGGTGTTGGATTCAGCAAAACTGTCCCACACGCTCTCAGATGAAGTTGAGAAAAAATTAGAGACTGCTGACTTGGACAGATACCCATGGACAAGAAATAACTTGTAGCCATACACCCTACCAAAAGGATATCCCAAAACCAAGAAAACTAAATGGAGAAAGAACAGTCTCTTCAAGAAATGATGTTGGGAAAGCTAGACAGCCATATGTACAGAAAAATGAACTTGTATTTCTATCTTACATCATTCACAAAAATTAACATGACATGGATTAAAGACTTAACATAAGACCTGAAACCTTAAAACTTCTACCAGNAAAAAACCAAAAAATAAAAAAACTAAAAAAAAAAAAAAAAAAAAAAAAAAAAAACCTTTAAATAAAACATATGAAAGAGGATTGTTGACATTGGTCTTGACAATGATTTTTTTTTATATGACACCAAAAACTATAAGCAACAAAAGTAAAAACCAACAAGCAGGACTACATCAAACTAAAAAGCATTTGTATGGTAAAAGAAACAATAAATTCCATAGCCCATGGAATGGGAGAAAATGTTTTGTAATCCATATGTCAGATAAGGGGTTGAGACATATAAATCATCATCCAACTGAACAACAACAACACACAATCTGATCAAAAAGTGAACAGAATGTTTCCCAAAGAAGATATTCAAATAGTCAACAAGTACTTGAAAAGATACTCAACATCACTAATTATCAGGGAAATGCAAACCGAAACCACAATGAGACACCACCTCACACCTCTTGGGATGACTACCGTGAAGTAGACAAAAGAAGGTCAGTGCTAAGGAGAATGTGGAGAAAATGGTACTCTCGTGCACTGTTGGTAAAATGCAAATTGGTTCACTTAGTATGGAAATCAGTTTGGAAGTTCCTAAGACAATTAAAGGAAATGGAAAAGAACTGCCATGTGATCTAGTAGTCCTGCTTCTGGGAATATAGCCAAAGGAGATAGAGTCAGTATCTCAAAGAAAATTCTGCACTCTTACATTCACTGAAGAATTATTCACAAGAGTTAGGATGTGGACACGACCAAATGTTTGATAATAAGCGAATGGCTAAAGCGTACATGGTGTTTATATGCAATGGAATATTATTTGGGCATGAAGAGGAAGGCCTTTGGGGCATCACTGATGTAATTCAAGGGCATGATGCTAAGTGGGATAAGTCAGACAGAGTAAGACAGCAATGCATAACATCACTTACACATGAAATCTAAAAAAGCCAAACTTGTAACAACTGAGAATGGAATAGTGGTTAAAAGGGGCAGGGCAGGGGTAGGTTAGGGAGATGCTAAAAGATACAAACTTGTAACGAGTAGTAAATGAGTTTTGGAAAACTAATGCGCAAGCAGCAGGAAGGTAAAAATAAAATATTAGAACCAAGATGAATAAAATAGAGAATGAAGAACAGAGACGATCAAGGAACCCAAAAGTGAAACGGGAACAAGGGGGCCCCGCTCCTAAGATGCCGCACTGCCCTACCGCCCTCCTCAGCCAGGTGCCCCTGCGAGGATACCCAGCGGGGCCTAGGGGCCAGCGCAGCGGGGCAACTTCAGTCAATAGGCAGCGCCAGCCCTAAAGAGTGTGAACACTGGTTCCATGGCTTGGGCCATGGGACAGAGGGAGCCTGAGCCTCCGTCAGGTACCATCTTTCTCTTTATCACTGCCGGGTGACGGGGGAGCCACGCTGCTGCGGTTCGCGGCACGTTCCACGGGAGCCGCCGCTTTTCTGCGGGGAAGGTGCGCCGCCGGGCTGCACCCGGGCTGCCGTCCTCCAGCGCAGACTGTGGACGCGCGTCAGTAACTACAGCCGGCCTGAAAGCGGGCAGGCAGTGCAGTCTCCCTCGTTTCCCAGACCGGAGGCAAAGAGGCGCGCTCAGAACGCTGGGAGAACCGCCGGGGCTCCTGAGCTACGGGGCACCACAACCCCAGACGGGTGCGCGAGCGCGCCTACGAACACTGGCTCTTCACAGGAGTAACGTGCTCAGCCTGTAAAGGGTAAGCTTGTTGTTCTTCCCACGCAGACACTAGAAAGGCCCTCAGGTCACCGTGATACACCGTTCCTATCCCACGGGACTGTGGAATACGCCGCTCGCACGCCTCCCCCAGCCGTTTCCCGCTGCCCACGCTTGCGGTCTCCTGGACCTCACCGGAGCCAGTCAGAGAAGGCTGACACAGCCACCTACTGCAGTTCAGGTGCGGGAGACGGACGCAGGGGAGGGGCACCTCCCTCCGTTTGGTGAAGCCCGGAAGGGTCGCTGTGCTGTTTGCGCTCGGTCTCACACCAGGGCTTGTGGGCTCTGTGTGCGCATGCGCTCACGACCCCCGGCGCTCAGAGGCTGCCAGGCTGCTAGGCAGTGACTGCGCTTCCTCACCTGCGGCCTGCCCTCCGAGGCTCCGTGTCGGCGGTATTTGCGCACGCGCAGCAGCCTCGTGTCCACAGAAACGAGAGTGCAGGGCTTGCGTAGGTGGTGTCGTCGCACGCGCCTACCTGTCCGTTTCAGCAATGCGCTCTCCTCTCCCTCGTGGCTTGCCTGTGTTCCCGGCAGATTGCTGTCCCTTTCTGAGGGGGTGGCTGTGGGGATGAGGACACACTGTTGCATGGCGTATACAGGTCACAATGGACAGGAAAAGTTTACAGGCAGCCTGGGGAGCAGGGAGGCAGAAGTTCGGGGGGACCTGCGGGTGAAATCTTGTTCAGGGGGAGGGTGGGGACACAGAGGACACAGCTCTGGCAACTCCTCCACCTCAGCTCTCAGAGGTCGGTGCGGTCCTGGACTGCCGGTGTCCATGCAAAGGCCCTGGGGTCAGTCTGCAGCCCCCTGCACAGAGGAAAGGGTTGTGGGGGCTCTGGAGAGGGTGGGCCCTGTGCACTGTAGTGAGATTGTTGTGACAAAGTGGAACCATGACCTAGACCAGGGTTAAAGCTCTGAGAAGGAGAGGCTTGTAAGGAGGTGAGGAGACCCAGACCTGGATCTGGGCAAGTGGGAGGACGACCTCCTCAGGATTGGGCGTCCGGTGGAGTCTGCCCTGGGAGGGGCAGGACTCTCCAAGGATGGGAGTGCAGAGAAGCGTGGGAGAGAACCTGACTCGGGGGACTCTGAGCAGGAGAGAGGAGGATCCAGACTGTGGTCAGAGTTGGGTTGATCCTGACCCTGAGCAAGGAGGACAGAGACATAGGCCGACATGGAAAAGCCTTCCGGAGGGTGGAGTAAGTAAAAAGCTCACATAACGTGTCCTTCGCTCAGATAGAAGTGATGGACCCTTTTCTTGGGCAGGCACAGTGAGTCCACAGTGAAAGTAGTGAACTGTTGTAGGCCTGGGGTCTGTGAGAGAGTCAGGAGCCAGAAGGGCCTGTGTGCACGGTTTGTGCACGTCGTTCACTGCACGAGGGCAGCTGGCTGAAGGACGAGGGGAGGGGTCTGCGGTCTGGCTTGTGCTCCGGGCTGTGCCGTTCTGGTGCTGGGGATACCTTGCTCTGACTCCCACAAAGGCACCATCTGCTGACAAGTGTAGAGGGGCAAGGGCTGTACCTGCCCAGGGGACTCCCCGGAGTCACAGTACTACAGGATGTGTGTGCTCATGAGCTCTGTGTGGGGAGGCTGGCCACTAGGAAACTAGGTAGCAGGGGCAAGAAGTAACTGGCCTCCCATTTCCCAGTGTGTCAGTAACAGGCAGCCATGGACAGTGACCTGGAGTTACCGTGGGAGGTCTCCCCAAGCTGCCAGAGGTTGCACGTGTTCAACCAGTCCGTGGGGGAAGCTGCAGAGGCTGCTGTGCAAGGAGGAGTATGCCCTGCTGAAGCACCTGCCCGTACTTGAGAGCAGCTTTACCAGGTGAGGTGCCCCCCCTCTTCCCGTCCCTTTCATTCTTTCCTGCCCACAGCATTTTATTGAAGACCTGCTATGTACTGAGTGCAGGTAGAGAAGACAGACAGTCGCTCTGTTCTGTTTCTTCGCTTAATGACGTACGTAACCAGTTTCATCAGGTGGCTGCTCCTTCCCATACTTGCATTAGATGCATTCTTGTTTAGAGGAAGAAAACAAACAAATATGAACATGGTTTCCTCTTCCTGGGCGCGCTTCCCTTATTGCATTTCCCTTTCTGCCCAGTTACCACTGTCTCGGATTTGGTCATTATTTTCATGCAGGTTTTGTCCTTTCCTATATGCTTATTTTTTTAGGTTTACTTATTGTTTTGAGAGAGAGCAGGTGAAGGGCAGAAAGAGAGAGGGAGAGAGAGAGAGAGAAAGAGAGAGAGTCACAAGCAGGCTCCACACTGTCGATGAAGAGCCTGACGTGCGGCTCAAACTCACAGCCATAAAATCATGACCTGAGCCAAAACCGAGATCTCTACAGTTAGCCACCTGAGAAGCCCAGGTGCCTCTGCCCCCGTCTATATGCTTATTAAATGTTTTGTGACTCTAGGAGGCACAGTCTTCTGTCGCACTGTGGACATCCGACATGGAGTAACCTTGGTGCACCTTGCTTCTTCTTGTTCAGGGCATTGTAGGGACTGGAGGCTCTACAATCCTTCTTATTCATCTGGTTCTCTCCAATATCCAGAGCAGTTTTGTGCCTGTTTCCTGTGAGCCTCACAACAACCTAGCTATGCAGGCACTAAAGATACCCCCATTTTTCTCAGGAGCAAACTGAGTTCCAGAGAGTAAAGTGAGTTTCTCAGACCATCAGGTGGCTGAGGCCCAGGTTGTCTGGATTTCAGCTCAAGGAATTCCTAGTCTGTACTGGTTTCTGGATGAAGGTGTGGGTCATGGCAGTACACACCAGAGGTGAAGGTGGGGGTCATGACATTACACACCAGAGGTGAAGGTGGGGGTCATGGCAGTACACACCAGAGGTGAAGGTGAGGGTCATGGCAATACAAACCAGTTTGGCCGTGAGCAACCACACACCTTGTGAGTGTGGGAGAGAAGAGCAGGGGAGTGGAGACACATGAGGACTAGCCAAGGGCTGCATGATTTATCATTGATTCTCGACCTTGACAACTCCTTGGAATTACATGAAAATTGTAGGAAACACTACTGCCTGGGACCCACTCCCAAGATTCCCCTGGAATGACCAGGGCTGTTGGGGCAGCAGGATGCTTCTGAGCTCCTGATTGATGTGTAGGTGGGAATAGGGGTCAGTAAACACACACAGGCATGAGACACAGATTGTTATACTTGCTCAACTATTTCACAGTTCAGTGTAAGTCATAAATGCCCCTTTATCCTTAAATTCTCCACGCATCTTCTAAGAACTTGGAGATTCACTTATGTAACCATGATGCAATTTCATGAAATTTGTTATTGATAGAATGTGTTTAAATTTTCTCATTTGTCCAAATAATGTTCTTCCTTTTTTTTAAAAAAATGTTTTATTTATTTTCGAGAGAGAGATAGAGACAGCGTGAGCAGGGGAGTGTCAGAGAGAGGGAGACACAGAATCCAAAACAGGCTCTAGGCTCTGAGCTAGCTGTCAGCACAGAGCCTGATGCGGGGCTCCAACCCACGAATCATGAGATCATGACATGAGCCGAAGTCGGACCTTAACCGACTGAGCCACCCAGGTGCCCCTGTCCAAATAATGTTCTTAATGGCTGTTTTCCTAATCCAGAGTCATAGATTGTCACCCCTCTTTACTCTTTCAGTCCAGAATGATCCCTTTGCATTTCATTGTTTTTTGCATTAGAATTTTTGTGGTGAAAAGCTTTTTTTTTTTTTTTAATTTTTAATAAAATGACCATTTTGAGAAAATTTGTTTACCTAGAAGTGCTTGAGTTATGGCCGGTGTCTTGTTGAAATCATGGTGACGAACAACTTTGTGCCTATACAAGTAAATGTAGAATACATTTTCAGGTTGAATTGCTGGGTCTTGGGCTGTACATGCATTTGTTACTTTAATAGTGACCACAGGCACT
This sequence comes from Crocuta crocuta, assembly GCF_008692635.1. Lineage (NCBI taxonomy): Eukaryota > Metazoa > Chordata > Mammalia > Carnivora > Hyaenidae > Crocuta > Crocuta crocuta. The sequence continues at coordinate 359,315 of NW_027532009.1, read as the reverse complement.
TCTAGGTAGGAAAATACACAGGCCCGTTGTGAAGGGGAGTTGGCTCATACGAGAGGTCAGACTGCAGAGGCAGATGTGCATCAGTTCTGTTGGTGCAGGCCTTGAACTCCCTGAGGGAATGCTGAACCTCTTGGAGTTTGGGCCATAGGCCAAGAACTGCGGTGGCCACTTTATTTAAAAGCAGAGCAGAGGAGGGCAGATGCGAGAGAATGTAAGACAAGGATGCTTTCCTCTTTCTTCCAACAACAGATCAACAAAAGAGGAGAAGTGATTGATGTGCACAACAGCCTGCAGATGGTGACAGTGGGCACTGCATACACCAGCCACAACCTCACCATACCTGGTATCATGCTGCTGGCACAGCCAGCTGTGAGCTGTGCAGTCAGGGCCAGAAATGACCAAGATACCCGGGGAAAGGGCCTCAGGTCCATAAAGAGCTTGGAGCTGACCAGGTGAGTCCAGGAATTTAGTTGCCTCCCTGTAAGATGTATCCAGGAGGGACATGCCCATCAAACACCTGATTCTCCATAACTCAGAGCCTTCTGCAGCCTGACCAGCAGTGGTGGGGCAGATTCGGAGGAGGAGAAATCAGACACAGCTACAGGGTCCACAAGGCTTTGTGGGAACGTGGCTATTGATTGTGTAAGAAGGGTTGTGGAAATAAGACCAGAAGAAAAGCTAGGGAAGAATGGTAGGAGGCCTTGCATGGCAGAGGGGTTAATACCTACAGAGAGGGGTTAATAACTACAGTTTTGGTAGGTGGTCAGGAGCCATCAAGCTTTTTTTTTTTTTTTAATTAACATTTATTTATTTTTGACAGGCTGGGGTGGGGGGAGAAGAGAGAGGGAGACACAGAATTTAAGTAGGCTTCAGACCTTGAGCTGTCAGCACAGAGCCTGACATGGGGTTCGAACTCATGAACCATGAGATCATGACCTGAGCTGAAGTTGGATGCTTAACTGATTGAACCACCCTGGGGTCCAAGGAGCCATCTTGCAAGCTTTTGTAAGGAGTGTGATGAGTTAAGTGATGTACCCTGAATTCAGGGTGCACCTGTCAGTGCTAAGGAGGTGGACGTGAGCACTGAGATCAAGTGGACCGGACTTGTCAATCCTTTAATAAGAGAGGAGTAGATTCTCACTGGCCAGAGAGACTTCCTTGCCTCTCCTTCCCATCTACCCCAATCTTATCCCTTATCACTTTGCTCCCCAAAAGGCTGCTTCCTTTGAAGTTTGTAAAGGTATCCGTCTACAATCACAAGGAAAAACAGTTCCACTTGAAGCTTGTCACTGGCCGCTCTTTTTACCTACAATTGTGGGTCCCTCCAGATGCAAAGGAAGATCTGTTTGCATGCTGGGAAGACTTAGTGCACCTGCTGAGACCACCGGGAGAGGCTTACAGTGGGACTCTGGCCCAGCCGGTGGGCGACATCATCTCCATTCCCGTGCTGGAGGAGGACAAGGAGAACCCAGCAGTAAGCCTCTGCGAGACTCTTGGAGAAGGGCCAGGGTGATTTGGAAGAGCTGCTAAGTCTCCTCCAGGCTCAGTAAGAGAAGGCATTGCATTTGGAAGGACTCAGGCCAAATAAGGCACCATGGAAATGTTCCGAGTACTTCTGAATATCCATGGTCCTTTAGATGTCAGCTCCTGTATCTCATACCCCATGTTGTGTGCCCTCAACACCATCCCTGCTGTCCAGTCCATTCTGGAATAGTGGCCATGGTGGCCCAGATGGCCTCATCTGTTGTGGGACGCCTTCAAATAGGAGAATGTCCTTCCATGCTTCCGTATGCACCTGTGGCCTGGCAGCGTGGCCTGGGCGCATGTGCACAATTTGTCACTAAGCATGAGACTGTAAAATGGCACAGCTCTTGACCAGCAGCCTCACCTTTAGGAATCTGTGTTGCAGAAACGCTGAGAGACGTGTATGAAATAAAAGTGTGAGAACGCTTGCTGGTGAATTGTACTGGTTCTTTTCTGGCAGTGAAACTGTCCGCACAAAGTGGGGTAACCTCTGTGGGGTGCTAGAGCAGGATTCCTGCATGCACTGGACTTGACCGCAGAGTGTCCTAATTATAAACTCGAGTGGTTTGCTTCAGGAGGGCAATTGGCACCGCTTCCAGCCTCACAGTCACGCTTCCGTGTCTCTCCTCTCGGCACAGGCCGTGGAGCTCCACGGAGAAGGGGACCATGATCGGCTCGGCACCCAGAGCCTCCCACGGCTGCTGCTGTGTCTGCAGCCCTGCCTCCTGCTTACGCCGGTGGGGAAGGCGTCCAGCAGCGTGGTCCCCACACGTGCTGCGTGGCGAGGAGCGCACCGTCTTCGTCTTCGCAGACCTGCGCACCTGCGGGCCCAGCCGCCAGGCAGCTCCAGGGGCAGCGTAACTCTTGCGGGCAGCCCGAGGGTGGTGGTGGAGAGCGGACCTGCGGCAGACCTGCCACCCAGATCCCTGACGGCCCGAAAATGGAAGCTTTCATCTAGGCCCTTCAGAAGGAAGGCCGCGCGAGCAGCGGGGATGCGGGCCAGCGAGGGCCCCAGCTCCAGGCCCAAGCCCCGGGGAAGAGCGAGGAAAGGAGGAAGCTCGCACCCAAAGGCCTGACCAGCTGGGTAGGGTCCGGGAGGACAGGTCTTCCCTACAGTCACATGGAACTGCTCCGGCTGGGGGAGAGAAACCCTAGGAGCAGAGCGGCCTGCAGTGCCAAGGGCACAGCTCCCTGCTCCGGGAGTGTTCCAGCCTCAGCCCCACCAAGTCAGTGTTCAGCCTCAGTTCCACACTGAAGGCGTCAAAGTGGATTCCCGGATTCCCCCTCCTTCTTGCTTTCTGCTGGCTTTACCTCACTCTTTCATTTTCAGATACCTGGGACTCAGGTGTGTGTGGTGAGTCAGGGTGAGGGAAATGATAGCCTGCACTCCAGGAGAAGGGAGTGGATCCACCTTTTCTTAGCTCTACATTCACTGAGAATCCCAAACGCTAAAGTCATGGATAGCACAGGAAACTAGCAGCACATTCAGAAAGCATAATGTGTATTTGGTGTAGACTAGCTGTACCTCTCTATGAACTGTGAGCTCTGAGAGCAAGGTGACATGCATGGAGGTCGACTGCACTGTGCATGATGTAGATGGCTTCTCGGGGAAGAGAACAGAAAGTCGTTGTCATTTTTTTCCATTCTTCTTTCTTCTTTCTTCTCCCTCCTCCTCCACCTCCTCTTCTTCTCCTTCTTCTTCCTTCTCCTCTTCTTCCTGCTCTTCTTCTTTCTCTTCCTTCTCCTCCTCCTTTTTTAGTGTTTGTTTATTTTTCAGAGAGAGAGAATACATGCAAGTGGGGGAGGACAGAGAGGGAGATAATACCAAGCAGGCTCTGCACTTTAAGCACAGAGCCCAACACAGGGCTCAAACTCATGAACCATGAGATCATGACCTGAACTGAAACCCAGAGTCGGACGCTGAAACGACTGAGCCACCCAGGAACCTCTGAAAGCCTTGTTTCTCACCGGCTCTGTGCTGGCGCTGTGTGCGTACATCTAAATCTCACCACAAGTGATGATACCGTTCTATTCATCCCAGTTTCACAGATGAAAGAGATAGAGGTTCAGGGCATGTAGGTCACTCACACACTGATTGATGGGGGTCCAGTGAGGCTTTGTCTTTCTTGCAATTAGCCTGTGCTCTTTATCTGCACTTGGGAATTATTTTGATTGCTCATTTGAAAGCCAAAAATGAGTACTCTTAAAAACATATTCAGACTTGTGGAAGAGTTGCCAAGACATAATACAGTTTGTCCCTCAGCTTGCTCTCACAGGGACCCTCTGCGTAACCATAGGACAGTGGTCAGAGCTCAGAGATTAACATCACTCCCTAATCATAGCTCAGCTAAACATTTAAATTGCATTGGCATTTTGGATCCTGGATCCCACATTGCTTTTACTGATTATTTCTTTGCAATAACCTATCTTCCCCCAATTATTTGTCCACCACTTTCAACAAATTCATCAGATTTTGTCTGCAGCAGTGACTCTGGTGGTCTTTGTCTGATGGACACTTTGTTCCCCAGTTCCCTCTGCGTGTATTCATTGGGATTCACTGTTAGGACTCCCTTATGTTTCTGCTCAACTATTTATTTATGACATGGTTATTTATTCTATGGGTTATAATTATTATTATTTCTTTATTTTGTAAGGCCAATAGAAACTCCTTTACTTCATATCCTGTGTTTCTTCAACAAGCCCCACCTTTTCTTTTTAGTACTTTTGGGCACTTCCAGGTATTCCAGCTCATGTTTTCCTACTGCAGCCTTGCAATCAAACACTTCTCCAAGGAATTGCACTCTTTTTTGTTTTTTAACATTTATTCATTTTTGAGAGACAGACAGACAGACAGAACTCGAGCAAGGGAGGTGCAGAGAGAGAGAGGGAGACACAGAATCTGAAGCAGGCTCCAGGCTCTGAGCTGTCAGCATAAAGCTCAACTTGAGACTAGAACTCACAGAACCATGAGATCACAACCTGAGCTGAAGTCAGACACTTAACCAACTAAGTTGCCCAGGAGCCTCCTGCCCCAGCTCTGTTTTATTGGAAAATGGTGTTTATATATCAAGATCTTGTCACTACATGATACTTGTTTTGACTAGGTTTGTTCTGTCTTTCAGGTTATCCCAGAAACTGAGGAGTAGCTGGTCTAAAACTATGTCAGGTAGGGACAATCATCAGAGGTCGGGTCCTTGTCACTGCCAGTCTTGTGCATCTCTTCCTGGTCTTGAGGAAACACATGTTAGCCATTCGTGGAACTCAGGGATATCAACTAGCATGGATCTCACCTGTCATCACAAGTCACCCACCCGTTTCAAAGACAGGGAAACATAACTATCCTGAAGTGGGTCAATTTATCCATTTCTTGAAACAATCAAATGCCTCCTACATGGCTTGCCCTGTGACAGTAAATACTATATATAAAAAAGCAGGCAAGGAGGAGTGCATATATATATATATATATGTGTGCGTGTGTGTGTGTGTGTGTGTGTGTGTGTGTGTATCTACATATCTAAAGCTTACAGAGAGTCTTGAAGCCTGGAGCCTTCTGGGCGATTCCGGAAGCTCACGACTCACTGCTGTTGGGGCAGCAGGAGTCATACAGGGAAGACGTGCCCAGGCAGTCAGGGTGCTGGACCCACAGAGACATGTGGGTCACAGGAGTGATTTCACCACAGCTGTGCTTGGAATGGTCCCTGCATAAATGAGCACAAGAAAGCTGGCANTGGGGATGAGCACTGAGTGTTATGTGGAAACTAATTTGACAATAAACTATTAAAAAAAAAAAAAAGAAAGAAAGCTGGCATCTGAAAAGCCAGTTAAGACTGTGGCCACACAGGGAGAGACAATAAAAGGCCTGAACAGCAGGCACGTTGAACAGTCATGGGCATGGACCCTATAGAACTTGTGAATAATTACGCAAGGGGTTAAGGATGCTCAAGGACATGAAATGACACACAGGTTTCCCACATAACGGGTGGATGGTGGTGCTGCTTGTAGAGGTCGGAAATTACAAGGTGTGGAGCAAATGCACTGTTAGTAAAAGTCTGGACACATCTGACTTGGTCTTTGTATTTCAAAATGTTCCAGTTTAATAGGACAAGACCACTACTGGGTAAACACTGGCTTTGTGACTTCTGTGTGTTAGATTCTTTGCTCTGCACAGGCTGAGATGAGGTGTGCAGCCCAGTGAGTAATGGCTTTAGTGTGTTCACAGCCTCTGTAGGGAGATAAGCTGTATTGAGGGTGTAAAACCGCAGCATGAGTCAGAATTGGAACAATGCTTCCCTGGGGCCACATTCTAGAGGGAAAGAGGAAACATATTCAGGAGATGGTCAGTGGTCAAGTGTGGCTCAGGTACAGTGTCTTCACTGTACTTGAGTTGCAGATGACATGGTTAAAATGAGTGGGTCCAGATTGCCACAGGATTCAAGTACCATGTGTACTAGTTCATATTTGATTTGGGGCTTTATAAAAAAAAATTAATTTATTTTTATATTTTATTTTATTTCTTTAAGTTTATTTATTTACTTTGAGAGAGAGAGAGTGAGAGAGAGAGAGGATGAATCCCAAGCAGACTCCACACTGTCAGCACAGAACCAAATGTGGGACTCAAACTCACAAACCATGAGATCATGACCTGAGCCGAAACCAAGAGTCAGATGCTTAACTGACTGAGCCACCCAGGTTGCCTCTGATTGTAGGCTTTTTGTTAAGGCAAAGAATGATAATGTTTAGTGGTACAATCCATGAGTGAATTAAGTGAGGGTCACAATAAGAATATCTTCCTTTCCTCACTGTCAGTGAGGTTACCTTCACTGTTCCTCATCCTGACTCACTTTCAGGTCTTCAGACAGAGCCCTCCCAGTGTTCTTTCTTGAGAGCTTCAGAGCTCTCCCTAATGCACAGACAGCAGAAATGAGTTTCTGACAGCAAGAGCTTCAGTGAGATGATAGGCTGTTTACTAAGATAGAATATCAGTGAGGTAGGGACTATGTGGAAGGGAAGAGTGTGGAGGCTGTCAGGCAATCAGCAGGGTGTGGTGAGAGCTTGGCACCACTGCTACCGTAGCATCTGCCACCACGGAGGCAGCAAACATGTAAGCTCATCATAAGGGATAGCAGGTCATGAGAGCAAGCTATTTCCAGATAGCTTCCTTTGTGCATTGCATAAGTAAGACATGCCATTTCACCATAAAACACTATTGTATTTTTTAATTTACATGTTCCACAGCACCATAATGACCTCAAAAGATTGTGTGACATCACCTAAGCTGTAGCCCGAGACCCCAGTTTCCTGCCTGGCACAGCTCCACTCCCGCCTTTGTTCTCAGAGTCTATAGGAGAGCTGCTCCATGCCTTCACCACTGTCTGTCTGTCATTGGGTCCTCAGTCTGTCCTTAAGGTCCCATTCTGTCAGCCAAGGAGCACCTCCTTCTCCCTCCTCATTCTCTTTCCTCTGAAGGTTGACTGACAGAGTTGTAGCATCTGTTGGACTAAGGAAAAAGGATGCTCATGGATGAGGGAGGAAGAGTAGAGACCCATGTTTCAGTAATTAGAGTAAGAAAAGCCATCTTCTAGAGTTAAGCAATTCCACGTACCCTCAGGGAACTCATACGTGTGTTCCAGAAGAAAACTGTCAGAACTTTGGAGCAAAGCATAGTAAATCTCTCCCATGTTCACCGGCAGGAGAACTGATGAATTATGGTTATGTATGTACTGTGGGATAGTACACAACACTGGCAGCTATGCACATCGGTGTGCATGAGTCTCACTGCCAAATGAAAGAAGCAAGTCAAGCATAGAAACCCATGTCTAGAATGGTTTGAAAACGAGGCCACACAAGACATGGTTACATATTTGGTAGTTTCTTTTGAGAAAAGTATGCCTGCATTGAAAAATAGATGTCATCTCAAAAATATTCACAAGAGATTCAACAATGATGGAAGTTGTCCTATTATAAATAAAGTTTTGGATACACAAGTATGAAATTCTCACATTTTAACATTTCTGAGAGCAGAATGATCTGTAAGAGACATGGTTGTCATTGTCACAGAAATTACCAATTTATTTTAGCAACTCTTCATATATTTAGAAGAGTGACATGTGGTGACGTGTCAAACATTAGTCTGAAGTATGAATGACTTAACGAGTATCAAATACAGATTTGCAGACACACGTTATTGTGTCCGTTTAGTTGGCATTGTTTTTCTCTCATGGTACATATGATAATGATACCTCTTGAGCCGCTGACTTGTAGTTCAAGCAAAATACGGATTTTTGCTTTAATCCATACATGTATGACACATAAACTGTCTCACCTAGGTGACGTATTTTATGATAAATAATCTATGGTCTTCATATCTCCACCTGTGTACAGATACAAAGACCTGTAATTTATAACTCCTCATCTGGGGCATGGAAGGGGTTGTGGCACAGACTTGTAGTTGACTCTGTGTCCATTCCATTTCCTTACTGATGATCTTAATCTAATTGGGAAGAGACCCGCTCTCACACAACATTGGTTTCTTACTGCCTGAGGACAATTTGAGAAGGTAGTGTGGCATATTAACATTTTTCTTAACATTTTTATTGTTTATTTATTTTTGAGAGGGACAGAGACAGAGTGTGAGTGGGGGAGGAGGAGGAACAGAGAGAGATGACGACATAGAATGTCAGCACAGATCTTGACATGGGGCTTGAACTCACAAACCGTAAGATCATGACCTGAGTTGAAGCTGGATGCTCAATCGACTGAGCCACCCAGGTGCCCTATAGTGAATTTCTTTTACACAGAACCTAGTTGGGTCATGTTTATATTTGTCTAATTTGACAAATTTTGTCTTTTAATTGAGTCACTTGGGCTACTTATAATCAGTGTTACTAGTGATATAGTTGCATTTAATTGTACCACATTTCTATTTATTTTCTATTTGGCCCATGTGTTCTGTGCTTTTTCCTATTATTTTGGCTCTGATTTTGATTAAACATTTTGGGTGATTACATTTTATTTCCTGATAGATTCTTGACGAAAGTGTTTAGTATATATATAGTCTAATTTCAAGTGATACTGTCAGTTCAGGTAAACTTAAAAAACATTCAGTAGTTTACTTTTATTTCCCCCTCTTCTGGATTTGTTCTATACTTGACGTACATTTTACTTATACTTAAATTAGAAAAGCCACACTACTATGTTATTCATTTTCTATCAATCATTCCATTGTTTTCTGAAGAGACTTAAATATTAAAATATAGTTACCTCTATTTTTATCATTTTTCATTCTTTTCACTTTTTTGTAGATCCTGACATTTATTTGCTATAGTTTCTTCACAATTAGAGAACGTCTCTTTTTTTTTTCCCTCAAATTTACCTTAGTGGTATTTATTAAATATTCTAGTCAAAGACAGCAAAATGTACATTCGCCTCATGTGCACATAAAACATTTAACAAAACAGGTCTGTTTTTTGTTTTTTTTTATTTTCCTTAAGAGTTTATTTAAATTCCAGTTAAGATACAGTGTAACGTTTCAGGTGTATGATATCATGATTCAACCATTTCATATGTTGCCTAGTGCTCATCACAACAACTGCACACCTTAATCTCCATCACCTGTTCACTCCATCATCTCACCCACCTCCCCTCTGGTAACCATCAGTTCATTCTCTATAGTTTAGAGTCTGTTTCTTGGTTTGTCTCACTCTTTTTTTTTTTTCTTCCCTTTTTTCATTTGTTTCTTAATTCCACATATGAGTGAACTTACATGATATTTGTCTTTCTCTGACTGACTTCACTTAGGATAATAACCTCTAGCTCCATCCATGTCCTTGCAAATAGCAAGATTTCATTCTTTTTAATGAGTTAGTAATATTCCATTGTAGATGTATCTGCAGTGGAATAAGAAGGGAGTTTGGGCTGTTTCCATAATTTGGCTATTGTTGATAATGATGATATGAACATTGGGGTAAATGTATCCATTTGAATTAGTATTTTTGTATCCTTTGGGTAAATATATAATAGTGCAATTGCTGGATCTTAGGGTAGTTGTATTTTTAACTCTTTGAGGAACCTCCACACTGTTTTCCTCAGTAACTGCTCCAGCTTGTGTTTCCTCCATCGGTGCAGAAGGGTTCCTCCCTTTGGAGAACATTTTTAGGATTTCTTGTATTTCAGGTGTGATGAATTTTTTTAGTATTCTGTGTCTGAATAAGTCTCTGTATTACATGTGCTTTTGAATATATTTTGCTAGATGAAGAATTCCACACTTATTTTTTAAAAATTAGTACTTCATAGAAATTTCTGTATTTCAATTTCACTGTTTCCATTGAAAAGTCTGCTGTGATCTCACTCATATGTGGAATTTAAGAGACAAAAAAAATGATCATGGGGAAAGAAGAGAGAGGTAACCAAGAAACAGACTCTTAATAAGAGAGAACAAACTGAGGGTTCTCAGAGGGGAGGTGGGTGGAGGATGGGCTAATTAGGTGATGGGCACTAAGGAGTGCACTTGTTGTGATGAGCACTGGATGTTCTATGGAATTGTTAAGTCACGGTATTGAACACCTGAAACTACTATAATACTGTATGTTAACTAACTGGCATTAAAATTAAAAAAAAAACACACCTTTTTCTGTTAGCCTACTTAAGTTGATAGCACTCAATCTCATTACAGGATTAGTAGTTTCTAAATGTAACTGTATTTTTACCTTTACCTGTGTGTTCTGTACTTTGATATGTTTTCATGTTTCTGATAATTGTCTTTTTATTTCACCCTGAAGAACTCCATCAGCATTTCTTGCGAGGCGAGGCATATCTAATGGTGATTAATTTTCCTCAGCTTTTGTCTGTGAAGTTATTTCTTTTTCTTTTATATATGAAGGGTAACTTTACCAGATAGAGCGGGGCTGGGTTTGCCAAGCGTCTATTGGTTCTGCAGCTCATACTGAGGTGCACAGTGGGTGACCATTCTTCCGTATCTCTGGTGTGTGTCCCTGGATCCCACAGATCCCAGAGAGACACTCTTGTTTGTGGATAAAAGCCCCCTTAGTTGTTAAAAAGGGGACAAAAAGAGGGGGCCATGATGGTGATCTGCTCAGCCATTCCTTATGTGGAGGATTGCTGGTGACAGATTTTCACAGCTTACCTTCTGTATTCCTGAATGATAACTTTGTTGAATGTAGAATTCCTGATTCACTGGTTTTCTTTCAGCACTTGAAAAATGTGCCACTTCCTTATGACTTCCATAGTTTCAGATGAAAAATCTACTTTCATTTAGATGTGTTTTCTTGTACAGCAACTGTCATTTCTCTCTGTCTGCTTTTACTGTTATTTTTATCAGTGATTTCTAGAACTTTTATGATGTTATATTTTGGCATGGATTTCTTTGGGTTATTCCTATTTGAGGTTCACTCATTTTTTTTTTCTTTTCTAGAGAGAGCAAGCACATAAGTGAGGGAGGGGCAGAGGGAAAGACAGAGGGAAAGAGAGAGAATCCTAAGCAGGCTCCATGGTCAGCGTAGGACCCAAGATGGGGCTCAGTCTCATGACCTAAGACAAAATTGAGAGTCGGATATTTAACCAACTGAGACATCCAGGTGCCCTTTTTGTTTCTTTTTAATCTGTAAGTTTATGTCCTTCACATAACAAAAAGATTGGGGACTTTTTAGCAATTATTTAAGTGTTCTTTCCATCCCACATTCTGTGTCCTCTTCTTCCTCAGTAATACCAATCTTATTTTATTTTTGTGACACAGATCCCTGTGATCTGATCATTTTATCTTTTCTTCTATTTTCTCGCTATTGTTCAGATTGAGTAAATTCTATTAATCTTCCATAATGTTCATTAATCTTAACTTCAGTCATCATAATTCTGTGGAGACTATTATAGAATATTTTTATTTCAGTTATTTAGTTCTATAATTTTTATTTAGTTGTTTATTTATATCTTTTATTTCTTTACTGCAGTTCACTTTTGTATTTTTACTGTTACTTATAATTTATTGTTGGCATGTTTTTATAATATCTGCTTTAATTATTTTTTCAGATAATTCCAACAGCTGATTTATCTTAGTATTGAGATTGGTTGATTGACCTTTATCATTTCTTTGATTTTTCTGGTTCCTAGTATGATGAGTGATTTTCAATTGTATACTGGTCTTTTGGGCTTATATTAGAACCTGTTTGAGTCTTCTATTCTAGCTGATATTTGTACTATATTTAAGTTTAGCGTCCAAAGCCTACTTTGGGTTTCTGTCATTGCTACTTGGTAACATTACATGATATTTGAGGGATGATGGACTTGCAGGATGGAGGATATTTCTGCTGCTCTCATCTCCAGTCTACTCTGTGCTTATGAGCTTTGCATTCTATCTGCTGGTGTCCCTAGAGGAGAGAAGTGCTGACCTGTGTTCCCTTCTGTTACCCAGTAGACAGCAGGAGCCACAGGGTCTAGGTGGAGAGTCAAGAGACCCTAGTCCCGGTTCCTTGCTGGTGTGAATGGAAGACCATGGGGTCCCTTGCCTGCATCATATTCTGTTGCTAGGTAGACATGAAGGTGTATCGTGATATGTATGGCTCCCTGCCTTGGACTGGAGGGCCAAAGACAATGATGCCTTCCTGCTTTCTCTTGCCACTGGATGTAGAAAGGGCGGTGTCAGGTCAAGCACCAAGAGAGGGAACATGGGTGAGAATAGGGGTCCACTTATTGCCTCCTGGTATGGGTTGGTGATGAGATCAGCCAGACTGGGTTCTGCAGTCAGCAGGTTTGGGACAGGGAATGGATTAATAGCACTAGCTATGCTGGCAGCACTGATGCAGGCAGATCAAGCTAGCCATTGCCATAAGTCATGGGTCTCCCCTGTAAGGTCTGTGGTTATCTCATCTACACTAGAGTGGTTCTTCCAGATTATGTTGGGCTAAGTCATATGCTGCCATCCAGTTGACTTTCTCCTGTATCTGTGAGTTGACTTTAGACTCTGATCTGATCTGAACTGGGCTGGAGCATCTTATCTGTGAAAGCTTTGTCCTGCATTTCTCCAATTACCTTTGAGACCAGCTGACTCACCTGAAGTTGTCTATAATAGTGATAAACAGAAACAAGCAAGTGTACTTGCATAAGTAATTCCCAACCTTCTCTGTAACTGCCACTAACTTCCAGTGGCCCAAGCAGGTCATATGGATAAGTCCAGGGAAGGAAATTTGGGCCCACCAAGTGAAAGTCAACTAGATATATTTTTAAATGTTTAAATACTTACTTTTTAAATTTTATTTACTTATTGAGAGAGAGTCTGTGTGTGTGTATGTGTGCACTTGCACGCACACGCATGCATGAACCAGAAAGGGACAGAGAGAGAGAGAAAAAGAGGATCCCCATAAGGCTCTATGCAGAGCCTCACATGGGGCTCAATCCCATGATCATGAGATCATGACCTGAGCAGAAAACAACAGTCAGATGCTTAACTGCCTGAGCCACTCGGGTCCTCATCAACTATATTTTTATAGATGTATACTTAATGAAAAAATGTTGAAAAAAATGAAAGGAGTGTTGATTATAAAGTTAAGGTATGTGGTAATGAAATGAGTGATTGCTTTATTATAATATTTTGTAAAACTTCACATTATTTTTCAGAAGTTTTCAGTGTATGTTTTATTTGTAGAAATATAAAATACTGGGGTTAATTTCAGAAGAATATAGCAAATGGATCTTTGAAATATAGTGTATTTTTTAAATTGTTTTAGAATCTGAGGAGGGTTAACATCAAAACCAGGTCATATATTGATCTAAGAGGACAGTTTTGTTGCTTGGAGTTGGAAGGTCATTTGTTCCTTGTCAATTGTCAGGGAATTAGAAAATGTAGTAAACGTTTAGTTACTGTTCATAGTTCCCAGAAAGATGAACCAGAACCTACACCTTGGGCAAAAGGATCAATCCCTTAACAAAAGTTACAGTTACTTAAAGTTTGCAGTCTTTAATTTTATTGAAGAACATATTTTCCCCTAGGACAATAAATATCATAGGACAGCGATGTCACAACTTATCTATGTCAGTATTAGAAAGCATGTACTAAATTTTAGTTATTGGTGAATTATTTACCTATATTAGACAAGGTAAAGTCAATAAAGGCTCACTTAATGAGCATAGAATTACGAAGCCCCATCCATGCTCTCCTTGGTGTTTGTGACCATGAGTTCACCCAATTCTTGGTTATTAACTTAGCAACTAAGTCAGTATATTGATGTAGATGAATCCACAATAGGTTTATTTATAGGAGAATAGGGGTTAGGAAAATGCTGCCATGTATCAAGGGCACTTAAACTCAGGTCATGGAAGTAATATTGGCCCAGTTGGCAGGTGTTGAATATGAATATTTCTAGCAGTGTGTTTGGGGTTATAACTATCATTGCCCTAGACAGACACAGTGGCAGAAAAAGAGACTACAAGCCCAGGTATCCAGTGTTCCGGATCCTCATCTCAGCTCTGAGATAGAGAGCGAGAGAGAGCGATCAGGGGGCGGGGCAGATAAAGAGAGAGAGAATCCCAGGCAGGCTTTGCACTGTCAAGCACAGAGCCTGACATGACTTGGGGCTCAATCTGAGGAACTATGAGATCATGACCTGAGCTAAAATCAAAGGTCACTTAACTGACTAAGTCACTCAAGTGTCCCGAGGTTTTTAAAATGAACATTTTATCATATACTGCTTTTAAACCTTCCCCTCCTCTCCAAATGTAATAGCTACCATGATGGTTAACATGATACAGTAGTTTTGTCATCATACCCGTTTTTAATTAAATACAAAAAATAAATATTGAGATGATTATTTTTTAAAGAAATAATTAGAGAATCCCTTGTACATTTTGACCCACTGGTCAAATTGTGTTTGGAATTTGGAAAATTCCTAGTGTTATTTGGAAAAACTATAGTATCACAACCAGAATATTGACATTAATAAAATCCATAAATGTTATTTAAGTTTCAACAGGTTTTTATATGTATTAAATTCTGTATATTTTTTAGGCATTTATTCTTGAATACCCACCACCATAGGCTTGATACTATATAGTACCACCAATATCAGGATGTATTGTGTTGGCATTTTATAAACATATCCACTCAACATCACCCTAACAATATCACTAAGTCCCTATAGTCAATAATTTGATCATTTGTAAAATTTTTTCATTTCAAAATTCTTATTCATGTACAGAATCTTATAGTGTGTAAACTTTTGAGATTGGCTTTTTTCACTCAGCATAATTTCTATGAGAATCATCGACTTTTTGCATGTATTAATAGTTTATTTTTAATGCTGAACATTATTCCATAGTATGTATTATCATATTTGTTTAACATTTCATCTGTTAAAAGATATATGGTCTATTCAAGTTATGAGATTATTACAAATAAAGCTTCTTTGAACATTCTTTTTTTTATTTTTTTATGTTTTATTTATTTCTAGGAGAGAGAGAGAGACAGCGTGACAGAGGAGGGTCAGAGAGAGAGGGAGTCACAGACTGAAACAGGCTCCAGGCTCTGAGCTGGCAGTCAGCACAAAGTCCGATGCGGGTCTCGAATCCACGAACCCCGAGATCATGACCTAAGCAAAAGTTGGACGCTTAACCGACTAAACCACCCAGGCGCCCCTTCTTTGAACATTCTTTTACAGGTTTTAGTCTGGACCTAAATTTTCATATCTTTGAGACAAATACCAAGGAGTGAAATTGCCTGATCACTCTAAGAAACTTCCAGACTATTTTCCAGGATGGATCAATCATTTTGCATTCTAACCAGCACTGTATGAATGATCAAGATTCTCTGCAACTATCCCCAGTCTGATGTCATTGCTCTTTCTTAGCTTAGCAATTCTAATTGACCTGTAATAATATCTCAATGTATTTTTAATTTGCATTTCCCTTAGGCTGAATGTAGTTGAACATCTTTTTACATGTTTAATTTCCATCTACATATTCTCTTTAAAGTGAAATGTCTGTTTATGTGTTGTCTGTTTTCTAGTTGCATGGTTTTTCAGATACATTCCAAATGTTTTCTTCCACCTAACCTTTTTTTATTATCATGATAACATATTTTATTTAAAACTTTTTTGAGGGAGAATCTAACATGGCAGAGAATTAGGGGGACCTGAAGTTTCCTTGTCCCTCAAACACAGCAGTGTCGATGCCAGAGGACTTTGATTTCCAAGAGTCCTAACTGCAGGGTGACAGAAATGTCTCCAGGGGCCCATGGAGACAACCTGGTGGACTATAGGTGTGTGATTGTGAACTGGGAGAGACAAAATGGGTGGTGTAGGCATGGAGGGGAGGAATCCCTTCTGTGGAGAGACAAAGGGAAGAGAAAGAGAGGCTGGAGAAGTGTAGGACTGTATTTGGACAAGAGAAAAACCACAGAACAGGGGTCGAGAAAAAATGGAGAAAGATCCAATCTCTAACTGTGGGGCTTCCTCAGGACTGGGAACTGCTGCCCTGCTCACACACCTGGAGAGGAGAGCCAGTTCTGGGCTTTGTAACTAGTTCAGAAGCACAGTTCGCAGTGGGAGAAAGCAATCCCCTCCCTGGGGTGCTGTGAGAGGAAGGTATATAGCTATTCCAAGGACAAAGAACTCTGCCTGCACCCTGCAGCCAGAGGCCATTTATGGGCAGGCAGAGCAGCACTCTTCCAGAATTGGGGCACATGCGGAGCAGGACCCTATAAGACATTGGAGTTTGAATCCCAGCCGAGTGCCAAGGAGGCATGAGAGTCAGCTGAGCAGAACATACTGCCTCTTTCATGCCCGTGGTACTGTGAGGATGGTCTAAACACAGCGGTTTGGGACACTCAATCTGGGGAGGAGAGACTGGAGTGTCCCCATTTTTTTCCTCACCACAAGCAAGGTGGGGCTTCAGGGAATGGACAGCTGGCCCACAGTGGAGACAAGACCCACTTACACCAACCACGCCCTTTCACTCCTGGTAATTGCTTATCCACTGGAGAGGGATTGATGCTGACGAACTAGACAGCGCCTCCTCCAGACCAGCACTGCTACCAGTTCCAAGGCATTCAGCAGTTTTGCATATCCTGACTTAATCCGTAGAAAACTTTTGTTATATATATATTTTTTCCTTCTTTTTCTCCTTCTTATTTCTTCCCTCCTCTAGTCTGTTGATTCTGGTTGTTGATTTGTTTAAGCAGATGTGTATAATCTATTATCTTTACACCCATTCTATATCTCCTTATTTTCCTCTCTCTCTCTGGATTAAGCCATATAGTCTCTCTACCTTGCCAATTTTCTTTCCTTTTCTTTTTCCCTACCTCTGTCATTTCTCTCTTTGTATGGGATAAGGACTCTTCCATCACCATTAAAAAAAAAAAATTTCCTCCAGGGCTACTTCAATAAGCAAATCAAAGCACACCTAGTGGAGGGCCCAAAACATCACTAGGAGTAGGGAGATAAAGCAACCACAGTCACAACAACAGAGAACATGTAGCACACTCCAAAAAACACCTCCTGAAGGTAAGGCCCTGGAGAGTGTATGACCCCTTTTTAATATAGTAGGACTCACACATGCGGTACACATAATAAGCTTTTAAAGCACATAAGGGACAGAAAACCAGCCAAAATGATGAAACAGAAGAATTCTCCTCAAAAGAAATTCCAAGAAGAAATGACAGCTAAAGAATTACTCAATCAGATATAAGCAATATACCTGATCAAGAACTTAAAATAATATTCATAACAATAGTCATGGCTTGAACAAAAGCATATAAGACAGCAGAGAATCTGTTGCTGCAGAGATCAAAAAACTAAAAAGTAGTCATGACAAATTAAAAAATGTTGTAAATGAGGTGCAAAATAAACTAGATGCAGTCATAGGATTGAAGAGGCAGAGGAGAGAATAAGTGAAATAGAAGATAAAATTATGGAAAAAGATGAAGCTGAGAAAAAAGATATATAAAAATCTTAGAGAATTAGAAAACCTAGTGAATGAACGAAACAGAATAATATCCATATCATAAGAGTTATAGAAAAAGAGAGGGAGAAAGGGGCTAAAGGTGTATGTGAACAAATCATAGCTGAGAACTTCCCCAATCTGGGGAAGAAAACAGACATTGAAATCCAGGAGGCACAGAAAACTACCTTCAGATGTAACAATAATTTATCTTCAGCATGGCCTAACATAGTGAAACTGGCAAAATACAAAGATAAAAAGAATTCTGAAAGCAGCTAGAGATAAACGGGCCTTAACCTACAAGGGTAGACACTTACAGGTAGTAGCAGACCTATCCACTGAAATTTGGAGGCCAGAAGGGAGTGGCAGGAAATATTTAATGTGCTGAAAAGGAAAAATATGCAGCCAAGAATCCTTTAACCAAAAAGGCTGTCATTCAGAATAGAAGGAGAGAGAAAGATTTCCCAAGACAAACAAAAACTGAAAGAATTCACATCACTAAACCAGCCCTATAAGAGATCTGAAGGGAAGAATCTGAGTGGAATGTTGCAAAGACTACAAAGGACCAGAGAGCATAAGCATGAAACCTACAGATAGCATAATGCTACTAAATCCTTATCTTTCAATAATAACACTGAATGTAAATGGACTAAATGCTTCAATCAAAAGAAATGTGATAACATAATGGATAAACACACACACACACACACACGCCATCTATTGTGTCTACAAAAGACCCATTTTAGATGTGAGGACACCTTCAGATTGAAAGTAAGTGGATAGAAAACCATCTATCATGCTACTGCAAGTCAAGAGAAAGCTGGAGTAGCCATATTTATGTCAGACAAACTAGACTTTAAAGGCTGTAACGAGATGAGAAAGGGCATTATGTCATAATTACAGGGTCTATCCATCAAGAAGAGTTAACAATTATAAATATTTATGCACTAAATTTGGAGCACCTAAATTCATAAAACAATAATCACAAACATAAGCAATCTTATTGATAAGGATGTGGTAATTTCAGGGGACTTTAATACTCCACTTACAGCAATGGACAGATCATCTAGAA
Source organism: Crocuta crocuta (assembly GCF_008692635.1). Taxonomy (NCBI): domain Eukaryota; kingdom Metazoa; phylum Chordata; class Mammalia; order Carnivora; family Hyaenidae; genus Crocuta; species Crocuta crocuta. The sequence continues at coordinate 340,780 of NW_027532009.1, read as the reverse complement.
AGAAAATCAATAAAGAAACAATGGTCCAGAATGATACACTGGACCAGACTGACTTGACAGATATATTCGGAACTGCTGGAGTCCAGCTCCAGCCGGTCTAGGTGTCCCTGAAGGATGGATGGTGTTGGCATGAGAGTGAGAGAGCCCTGAGATTCTTTCTGATCACCAGGCAGGCATCTCTGTCCTGTCAGTTTTGGTGTCTTTATTTATAGGTCAAATGACATCAGAAAATGGGAATTTTTACAATGGATGATTCTCTATGATAAGATGCTTTGGAAAGTATACAGAAACAAATTTTACAGAAGTAATCTTACAGAACTACCCCATTTATATTGAGGTTGAGTAACTAAGAAAAGAACAGTGTGTTCTTTCTTGTGAAAAACAAGATAACATACACGTTTTAATAATGCTAAGATTAAGTCATAGGTTAAGTTGTAGATACTCTTATCCATCCTCGTCACAGCTGCCAGTGTAAGGGAAGGTGTTTGTGGAATGTAGTCCTAAGGAAAGGGACTGCTATACATCACCAGTTAGCAAAGGTATATGTAAAAACTTATTTTCTCCCCTTATCTGTTCCTTCTCTCTAAATTAGGCTCTTTTTGGGGCGCCTGGGTGGCTTAGTCGGTTAAGCATCCGACTTTCGCTTAGGTCATGATCTCGCGGTTCATGGGTTCGGGCCACGCATCGGGCTCTGTGCTGACTGTCAGCTCAGAGCCTGGAGCCTGTTTCAGTCTGTGACTCCCTCTCTCTCTGACCCTCCCCTGCTCACACTGTCTCTCTCTCTCTCTCCTAGAAATAAATAAAACATTAAAAAAAAACTTAAAAAAAAATAAAAAATAAATTAGGCTCTTTTTCTCCTGGCAAGACTTAATTATCCAGTTTTATTCCTTATGGCACCAGAGAGCCAACCGTTCCTTTAAAGAGTTTAGCTCATTTTACACAGGATAGCCTCTTTGAGTGCATTTACCTTTGTGTCTCGTATTTTGTCTATGGTTTCTTGAATAGCTAGGGCATGAGAAACATTTTTGATTAGTTGATTTACATGTTGAGCTGCATGAACCTCTTGGACTAACGCAGCGGTAGAAACAGGGTTGTACAGGTCAATCCTTTAGGAGTAAGGGTCATTAGCCTGTTTATAGCTCAAGGGAAGTATCGAGGAAAACAAGACCTGCTGGAGACACGATGTCTGTCCATGATCACAAAAGAAGAAGTTCCTACAGTAATTTTCTTCACAAGGTGCAATCATGATACCAGGGCCAGAATAAGTGGACAAGTCACCCCAGATGCCAATCAGTAAGGTGCCTCGGAGGTTGGTGCTCAAGCAGAAATAATTGAGTGGGGGTGGATATCAGTCGTCATCTGATGGCAAGAAACTGTGCAAACGTGCCTTAATCTCACAAGGAGTTTTCTCAACTAGTGAGTTCAGAATGGCTCCCAACACAGAGCCCTTCATCTTAAAGCCGCAGAATACACATTCTTCTCAAGTGCACATGGAATATTCCCCAAGATAGATCACATACTGGGTCACAAAACAGCCCTAAAAAATATAAAATAATTGAGATCATACCATGCATATTTTCACATGACAATGCTATGAAATTTGAAATCAACCACAGGAAAAAAGTTTGGAATCCCTCAAATGCATGGAGGTTAAGAACACCCTACTAAGAAAGGATGTGTCAACCAGACAATTAAATAAGAAATTAAAATATACCTGGGAACAAATGAAAATGAAAATACAAAAGTCCAAACCCTTTGAGATGCAGCAAAGGCAGTCTTAAGAGAAAATACATTGCAATCCAGGCAATGAACAAGAAAAATCCTAAAACCTAACTTAAAGGAACTAGTGCACCAAAGAAACCCCAAGGCCAGCAGAAGAAGAGAAATTATAAAGACTAGAGCAGAAATAAACAATATAGAATCCAAAAAAAAAAAAAGGTAGAACAGATCAATGAACCTAAGAGCTGTTTTTTTGAAAGCATAAACATAATTGATAACCCCCTAGCCAGACATCTCAAAAAGGAAAGAGAGAGGGGCCTAATAGATAAAATCACGAATGAAATTGGACTTATCACAATCAACCCTTCAGAAATACAAACAATTTTCAGATAAAATATGAAAAATTATATGCCAGCAAACTGGAAGAAATGGGCAAATTCGTAGACACCCACGTAAAACCAAAACTTAGATGGGAAGAAATAGAAATTTTGAACAGACCCATTACTAGTGAAGAAATTGAATCAGTTATCAAAAATTTCCCAACAAATAAGAATCCTGGGCCAAATGGCTTCCAAGGGCAGTTCTACCAGACATTTAAAGCAGAGTTAATACCTATCCTTCTCAAGCTGCTCCAAAAAATAGAAACAAAAGGAAAACTTTGAAACTCATTCTATTGAGCCATCATTACCTTGATACCCAAACCAGCAGAGACCCCACAAAAAAAGAACTACAGGCCAATATCCTTGATGAACACAGTTGTGAAAATTCTCAACAAGATACTAGCAAATCAAATGCAACAGCATATAAAAAGAATTATTCACCATGATCAAGTGAGATTCATTCCTGGGCTGCAGGTTTGGTTCAATATTTTCAAATCAATCAATGTCATACATCACATTAATAAAAGAAAGGATAAGAACTATATGATTCTTTCAATCGATGCAGAAAAAGCATTTGACAAAATACAGCATCTATTCTTAATAAAGACCCTCGAGAAAGTCTGGAAAGATGGATCATACCTAAACATCATAAAAGCCTTTTATGAAAAGCCCACAGGTAATATCATCCTCAATGAGGAAAATCTGAGAGCTTTCCCCCTGAGATCAGGGACACAATAGCGATGTCCTCTCTCAACATAGTGTTGGAAGTCCTAGCATCAACAAGCAGACAAGAAAATGAAACAAAAGGCATCATAATTGTGAAAGATGAAGTCAAACTTTCACTTTTCACAGATGGCATGATACTCTACATGGAAAACCCGACAGACTCCATCAAAAGCCTGCTAGAACTGATCCATGAATTCAGCAAAGTCGCAGGGTACAAAATCAATATGCAGAAATCGGTTGCTTTTTTATACATTAATAATGAAGCAACAGAAAGAGAAATCAAGGAACTGATCCCATTCACAATTGCACCAAAAAGCATAAAATACCTAGGAATAAAGCTAACCAATGATGTAAAAAACTGTATGCTGAAAACTATAGAAAACTTATGAAGGAAATTGAAGAAGACACAAAGAAATGGTAAAACATTCCATGCTTATGGATTGGAAGAACAAATATTGTTAAAATGTCAATACTACCCAAAGCAATCTACACATTCAGACTTTAGCCTCTACTACAAATCTCTAATCATCAAGACAGTATGGTATTGGCACAAAAGCAGACATATAGACCAATGGAATATAATAGAGAACCCAGTTTATTTTATTTTATTTTATTTTTTTACAAATAGTTTATTGTCAAGTTGGTTTCCATATAACACCCAGTGCTCATCCCCACAAGTGCCCTTCACCATGCTCATCTCCCCGCTCCCGCCCCACACCCATCAGTCCTCAGTTTGTTCTCAGCATTCAAGAGTCTCTCATGGTTTGCCTAGAGTTGGACCCACAAACGTATGGCCAACTAACCTTTAACAAACAGGAAAGAACATCTAATGGAAAAAAATAGTCTCTTTAGCAAATCGTACTGGGAGAACTGGACAGCAACATGAAGAAGAATGAAACTAGATCCATTTCTTACACCATACACAAAAATAAACTCAAAATGGATGAAAAAGCTAAATGTGAGACAGAAAACCATCAAAACCTTGGAGGAGAAAACATGCAACAATCTCTGAGTTCAGCTGCCCCAATTTCTTACTTGACACATCTCCAAATACAAGGGAATTAAAAGCAGAAATGAACAATTGGGACCTCATCATTATAAAATCTTTCTGCACTGCAAAGCAAACAATCAACAAAACTAAAAGGCAACCAAATAGGAAAAGGTATTTGCAAATGACATATTGGATAAAGTGTTAGTATCCAAAATCTATAAAGAACTCACCAAACTGAACACCCTAAAAACAAATAATCCAGTGAAGAAATGGGCAGAAACCATGAAAAATACTTTTCCCAAGACATCCAAATGGCCAACAGATACATGAAAAGATGCTCAATGTAACTCATCATCAGGGATATATAAATCAAAACAACTTTGAGATACCACCTCACACTAGTCAAAGTAGCTAAAATTAACACCTCAGGAAACAACAGATGCTGATGCAAATGTGGATAAATGGGAACCTTCTTGCACTGTTGGTGGGAATGCAAACTGGTGCATCCTCTCTGGAAAAAAGTGTGGAGGTTCTCAAAAAATTAAAAAAAAGAAGTACTCCATGACCCAGCAATAGCACTACTAGAAATTTATCCAACAGATACAGGAGTGATGATTCATAGGTGCACCTCAATGTTTGTAGCAGCACTTTTAACAATAGCCAAATTCTGGAAAGAGCCTAAATGCCCATCATCTAATGAATGGATAAAAGTGTGGTTTCTAGGGGCTCCTGGGTGGCTCAGTAGGTTAGGCATCTGGCTTCAGCTCAGGTCATGATCTTGCAGTTTGTGAATTCGAGCCCCACGTCAGGCTCTGTGCTGATAGCTCAGAGCCTGGAGTCTGCTTCAGATTCTCTATGTGCGTGTGTGTGTGTGTGTGTGTGTGTGCACCTGCCCAGCTCATGTTCTGTCTCTCTCAGAAATAAACATTAAAAAATTTTTTTAAAGATGTGGTTTCTATATACAATGGAATACTACTTGGCTTCTATATACAATGGAATACTACTTGGCTTCTATATACAATGGAATACTACTTGGCAATGAGAATGAAAGCTTGCCATTTTAACAAGGTTGATGGAACTTGAGGGTATTATGTTAAGTGAATTAAGACAGTCAGAGAAAGACAGATATCATATGTTTTCACTCATGTGGACCTTGAGAAACTTAAAAGAAGACCATGGGGGGAGGGAAGGGGAAAAATAATTACAAACACAGAGGGAGGAAGGCAGACCATAAGAGACTCTCTAATTCAGAGAACAAACTGAGGTTTCATGAAGGGAATGGGGGCAGGGAAAAATGGGTGATGGGCATTGAGGAGGCCATGTTTCGGATGAGCACTCGTATTATACATAAGCGATGAATCATGAGAATTCACCCCCAAAACCAAGAGCACACTGTAGACACTGTATGTTAGCCAACTTGACAATAAGTTACATTTAAAAAATAATAAGAAAATATTTTTTATTTACCTTCGATGAGGTCCAGCATATAAATTTTCCCTTTCATGAATTGTGACTTTGGTGTCATGTCTTAGAATTCTGCTAGCCATAGGTCCTGAAGATTTCCTTTTTTTTTCTCTGCTAAATATTTTGTTTAAGTTTTTATTTTAATTCCAGTTAGTTAACACAGTATAATATTACTTTCAGTGGTACAGTTTAGTGATTCAAAGGAATACATGCACCCCAATATTCTAATAGCATTATCTATAATAGTCAAATTATGGAAACAGTCCAAATGTATTCTAAACATTTTATAGTTATATTTTATACATTTTCCCATGATTAATTTTGAATTAACTTTTTATATAGTGTAGACTTCAGGTTGATATTTATTGTATTTGCCTATGCATGCCCAATTACTACATCACTATTTGTTATGAAAGCTGAACTCCATCCATTGATTGATTGGCACATTGTCTAATACTTGTCCTGGGCGTAACCTTGTGGGTCTGTTTCTGTTTCTACATTTTGTTCCACTAATTTGTGTTGCTGTCTGAGGTCGGCAGAATAATGCTTCTGCAAAGATACTCACATCTGAATTTATAAAACTTTAAATAAGTTATGTCACATGACAATTATTAGTTGAAGCTGCAGGTTGATTTAACTTGTTAGTCACTGTGCTTTAAAATAAAAGGATTAACCTGGATTATCTGGTCAAAGGTAATCACAAGCATTCTTATATGGGAAAGATGGACGAAGAAATGTCAGAATCAGAGAAATGATAGCGTGCAAAAGAACTGACCAGTCATTGCAGGGTTTGAATTGAAAGGGGCATGAGGCAAGAAATGTGATCATTATTTAGATGCTTGAAAAAGACAAGAAAATGAATTATCCCCTAGACTCCAGAAAGGAGTGTAGACATGCTGCATGCTGACACCTTGATTTTAGCCCAGTGAAACAAATTAGAGATTACTGAGAAATTTAAGTTAATAAATGTGTTGTTTTTTTTTTTGGTAGAAAAGTAAAACCAAAAAAAAAAAAGTATGGAAAAATAAGATAACAAAATTTTTATTTGAAGGTTGAAAATTGATAAACATTAGAGAGAAACTAAAAGAAAATACAAATTACCATAAGGTTTTCTAAAACCATCAGCATACTACAGATCCCACAAATCTGAAAAGATAGTATGATACAGGGTGAAAATTATGTGAAAACAATGAGAACTGATGAAATTGATATATTCTTTGGAAAAAAATAATAATAACAGATAAAATAAAAATATTAATTTGATACGTATCTTTAAAATATCTACAGGGTACCTGGGTGGGTCACTCAGTTAAGTGTCCGACTCTTGATTTTGGCTTCAGTCATGATCTGACAGTTCATGAGATTGAGGCCCATGATGTCAGCACACAGCCTGCTTAGGATTCGCTCTCCCTCTCTCTCTGCCCCTCCCTCACTCTCTCTCAAAATAAATAAATAAACTTTTTAGAAAAATCTACAAAAAAATTTACTTATCTCCATGTTCTGGAGATAAGCAAATTTTTATAAATATTTATGTAGATATAGTGTTTTTATTCCACAAACCATTTTAGAAAATATACAAAAAGAAACCTGCCCTATTCATTTTATTAGCTCAAAAGAGAGGTGCCAGGGTGACTCAGTCGATTAAGCATCCGACTTCAGCTCAGGTCACAATCTCACGGTTCTTGGGTTCAAGCCCTGCATTGGGCTCTTTGCTGAGAGCTCAGAGTCTGGAGCCTACTTCAGCCTACCCTCTCTCTCTCTCTGCCCCTCCCCCACTCATGCTCTGTTTCTTTGTGTCTCTAAAAAATGAAAAAATCGTTACATTAGCTCAAAAGACCAAAATATAATAATAATTATAAAATTGGGGACCCTGGGTGGCTCAGTCGGTTAAGCGACTGACTTCAGCTCAGGTCATGATCTCATGGTTCGTGGGTTCGAGCCCCGCATCAGGCTCTGTGCTGACAGCTAGCTCAGAGCCTGGAACCTGCTTCAGATTCTGTGTCTCCCTCTCACTCTGACCCTCCCCTGCTCACGCTGTCTCTCTCTCTCAGAAATAAATAAAACATTTAAAAATAATAATTATATATTATACAAATTATTGTATAAATTTACATAGCCATATATAATGAATATTTTATAGCTGTTGTAATATTGTAGATACTTATAATGCTTTTAAAAATAACATTTAATAATAACTAAGAATCATAATATCGACAACCAAAAAAGAATATATCTCAAGA
>NW_027532009.1:284141-333061 GCF_008692635.1 Crocuta crocuta | reverse complement strand
AATGTCCCTCAAGAATCAAGGTAAAATTATTTAAAATATAAATAAAAGTGTACTCTGTATTGTAAAACATAATATATCAACATTTAATCAAGAAATGAAAGTTTTCTTATATCTTCAAAGGTCACTTAATTTATTATTTACCATAATGAATATTTAATAAAAAATGAAAATTTACTTATATCTTCAAAGGTCACTTAATTTATTATTTACTATAATGAATAAGGAAAGCCATATGATCAACTCATTTGATGCAGAAAAATATTTACCAAATTTCAAAATCTGCGCAGGATAAGAAACACAATAAGTAGGAATAAAAATGTCCTTGACATCACAACCATGCTAATAGTGGACTTCTTGGGAGGGGGAAAGGTAACATTGTCTTTGCTAGCATGGAAATCTTTATTTATGGAATAGTTTTCCAGGTTGTGCCTGGCTGTCTAGGATTCTTTAGAGAATACAACACTTGAATTTCTCTATGTAGGGACTAAGGGTCTCTGTAAAACGTCATCATAATTTAATCACAATATGTCTATCAAAGACACATTTTAACCAAAAGATTGTATTCACTGTAAGTGCTATGATTGTACATTACACAGATCATAGAGACATCATATATTAAATTGAGTTGAAATGATGTTGTGATACGTGTCTGAAAAACTTCACTGGAGAGCTTAGACTTCATCAGTGACATTTAATTCCTTTGTTTTTGTTTATTTTTAGAGAGTGTGAGCATGGGAGGGGCAGAGAGAGAGAGTAACTCCACATTGTCAGTATGGAGTCCAACACGGAGCTCGAACTCACACATCATGAGATCATGACTTGAGCTGAAATCAAGAATTGGACGCCCAGGGGCGCCTGGGTGGTTCAGTCGGTTAAGTGCCTGACTTCGGGTCAGGTCATGATCTCACAGTTCGTGGGTTCGAGCCCCGCATTGGGCTTTGTGCTGACAACTAGCTCAGAGCCTGGAGGCTGTTTCAGATTCTGTGTCTCTCTTTCTCTCTGACCCTCCTCTGTTCACGCCGTGTCTCTCTCTCTCTCTCAGAAATAAATTTTAAAAAAACATTAAAAAAAAAAGAATTGAACGCCTGACTCTGCCACCCAGGCGGTCTGGCACTTAATTGTTTTCATGTTTGAAATTATACACAACTTCATGCTAAGGGTGATGTCTGGGTTTTGTAAGCATAATTTGATAATTCAGTCATTCATTTTATCTCATACTCCTTCAAAATTATACAACAGTAAGCAAAGAAGAAAACTTTGTAGGACAAAAAAAAAGAAAAAAATAAAGTAGATTAAAACTTGGAATATGGAGGGTCATCAGCAAGATAGAAAACTAAGAAGCTTCTTCCCCAGAAAAGACAGCAAGTTAGCAAAAGTATAAGCACTAGAGTAATTCTGAGAACTCTAGAGACAAGTTGAGAAGCTGTAGAATACAGGCCAGTGTAAAACTATGATGCTGACAAAAACTGAGGACTGATGGATGTAGGGGGGAGGAGGGATGGGCATGGAGGAGGGCACTTGTGGGGATGAGCACTGAGTGTTATGTGGAAACTAATGTGACAATAAACTTTGTAAAAGAAAGAAAGAAAGAAAGAAATTTTAATGGAATTCCAGTTTATCAATTATTTATTCCATGGATTACGCCTTTGATGTTCTATCTAAAATGTCAATCCTCTTATGCTGTTGGTGGGAGTGTAAACTGGTGCAGCCACGGTGGAAAACAGGTTAGAGGTTCCTCAAAAAGTTAAAAATATAACTACCTTATGATCTGGCAATTGCACGACTAGGTATTTGCCCAAAGAATACAAAAATACTAATTTGAAGATATACGTGTACCACTGTGTTTGTATAGGCATTGTCAACAACAATCAAATAGTCCAAATGTCCATCAACTAATGAATGGGTAAAGAAATTGTGGTATATATACACAACAGAATAATACTCAGCCATAAAAAGATATGAAATCTATCCATTTGCAAAGACGTGAATGGAACTAAGAGTATTATACTAAGAGAAATAAGTCAGTCAGAGAAAAAATACTTAGAATACTATTTAATAATATTTTAAATAGTATTTATTTTAAATACTATTTAAAATACTATTCCACATATGATTTCACTCATATGTGGAATTTAAGGAAAGAAGCCATTATGGGAGGTGGGGAGAAAGGCAAACCAAGAAACCAATTCTTAAATAGAGAGAAAAAACTGAGGCGCCTGGGTGGCTCAGACTGTTGAGCGTCCAACTTTGGCTCAGGTCATGATCTCACGATTCATGAGTTCAAGCCCCACGTTGGGCTCTGTGCTGACTGCTCAGAGCCTGGAGCCTGCTTCAGTTTCTGTATCTCCCTTTCTCTGACCCTTCCCTGCTCACGCGTTGTTTCTCTCCTCAATCTCTTTCTCTCTCTCTCTCTCTCTCTCTCTCTCTCTCTCTCTCTCAGAAATAAATAAACATTCAAAGAAATTAGAGAACAAACTGAGGAGGAACCCACCAGAGGAGAGGTGGGTGAGGAAGATGAGTTAAATGGATAATGGGGATGAAGGAGAGAACTTGTGATTAGCACCGGGTGTTTGAAGTGTTGAATCACTAAATTGTACACTTGAAATTATTATTACACTGTATGTTAAGCTGCTGTAATTTAAATAAAAACTAAAATTAAAATTTCACTGACATAATCAACATCATCTAGGATTTTCCTTATGTTATTTACTGGGAGTTTAATAGTTTTCCACTTAGCTCTGTCATATTTTAAGCAAATTGTTTGTAAGGATGTAAAGCCTGTGCCTGGAATCTTTTTGTTTTTTCCTTGATTGCATGTGGATGTCCAGTTATTACAGCACCATTTATTGAAAGGATTATCTTTGCTCCACTGTATTGCCCTTATTTCTTTGTCAAAGACCAATTGATTATATTAATGAGGGCCTATTTTCTGATCTCTTTCTTTTCTTCCACAGGTCTATTTATCTCTTTTTTTGCAAATACCATGCTGTCTTGATTAGTATAGCTTTTATAGTAAGTCTTGATGTCAGGTACTGCTAGTCTTCCAACTTTGTTCCTTTGACCATTTTTTAATCATGTGATTTTGGTTTTTAGTTATTGAGTTGTAGGACTTCTTTATATATTCTGCATATTATCTCCTTATCAAATATATGTTGTTCAGATATTTTCTACCATTCCATAGTATGCCTTTTCACTCCGTGAGTTTTCTTTACTGTGAAGAAAAATTCTAGTCCAATGTATCTCACTTGTCTATTTTTCCTTTTTTCCCTTGATCTTTTTTGTGTCATATCCAAGAAACTTTTGGTTAATCCAATGTCATGAAGCTTTCACCCTGTTTCTTTCTAGCTTTATACTGATGGTATTAAATTTAGGCCTTTAGTTCACTTTGAGTTAAGTTTTGTGTGTGTTGTAAGAAAAGTGCCCAACCAATTTATTTTGTATTTTTAATTCTACCCAGTTTTAACCAATGCTGTTTATTGAAGAGACCATTTTCACATTGAGTTGTCTTTGATATACTTGCTGAAGATCATATGATTATATTATACATGAGAGTTTGTTTCTGGACTCTTTTTTCTATCCCATAGGTTTGTGTTCCTTTATGCAATTTGCCACACTGTTTTGACTCTGTAGCTTTGGATTGTTGTGAAATCAGGAAAGTGAATCCTCTTACTCAGTTCATATTCGACTCACTTTTTTTCACTTGTCTGCCTCTGAAATCTTGGGGATAGCACTTTGTCCTGTGTCCTCCCCTCTCTTACAGATACAAGAAGAAGTTGTTTTTGCTTCTGCTTTTGTTTGGGGGAGGTTGCTTGTTTTTTTCAGGGTGTTCATCTATTTACTTGTTAGAATGCAGTGACAACTTCTAAATTCCCTACATGCATACCCAGAAACTAGAAATCTCTGGGTTCATTTAAAATTAGGATGGAGTTGAGATACTTTCCAAAACTAGCAGAACAAGGGAAAGTAAACTTGAAAATATCCAAAGATGAATAAAAATATTAGTAAAATCTTCCACTTTTCATGATATTGATTTATAGCAAACTAAAAATATAAGTGGATTTTAAAATTGAATACCATAAGTGTCCCCCCAAAACCTTCAGGAAACTCCATACTTCATTGTAAATCTTTGAAAGTTTTGTGGGATTTTTTTTTGATATTAAGATAAATAACAGTAGCTATTATCTCTATTTCTCTTTTGTATTGTATTTAGGCTTGCATTTAGTATTCATTCTCTTTAGTGGTTGTGATATTGTGACTTATATTAAAAATTGGTATTTGGGGGCACCTGGGTAGCTCAGTCAGTTAAGTGGCTGACTCTTGATTTCAGCTCAGGTCATGATCTCATGGTTTGTGAGTTCAAGCCCCGTATTAAGCTCTGCACTGTGCAGAGCCTGCTTGTGATTCTCTCTTTCTCTGCCCCTTCCATGCATCCTCTCAAAATAAATAAGTCAAATTTAAAAAATAACAAAATGTATATTCAATTTTATCCTAGTTCCTGGAACAGAACTTCTAAAAGCCTTGAGATTTCCCAAGTGATAATAGTGATAAAGATGATAGAGCATCTTTTATTTTTCATAACAAACTCCTCTGAAGCACAGTTGAATTTGTGTTAATAAAGTGATTTTTGGAAATCTCCTAGATAATCACAGGATAGGAGCTGGTTGCTAGAAGAACCAAAAATGTTCCTAGAGGGTTGGAACTTTGAGCCTTACACTGACCTCCCTAGAGAAGAGATGGAATGGACGGTGGATTCGTTATAGCCAATGGTTTAATCCATCATGCCTAGGTATTAAAGCCGCCATAAAAATACCTCAAGTATGGGATTTGGAGAACTTCTACGTTGCTGAACAATAGCATAGGCATGTGTTGGGAGAGTGACACACCCCAAACTCCCTGGGAATAGAAGCTACCGGGACTGGAACCCTTTCAGAGCTGGTCCTATATATCTCTTCAGCTGGCAGTTGTTTTGTATCTTGTAAAATATCCTTGTAATAAGTCAGTAATGGTAAGTTCCTGAGTTCTGTGAGCCATTCTAGTAAATGATCAAACCTGATGTTGAAGTTGTAGTTACTCCCAATTTGTAGCCAAATCAGATGGAAATTAGGAATCTGAGATGTACTAGTTATGATTAGCCTCTGAGATAAGGTGGGGCGTATGTGAGGCTGAACGTTTAACCTTTGTGATCTGCGACTAACTCCAGTTAGTGTCAGAATTGACTTGTTAATCTATTCAGTGACTACAACTTTATTTGTCTTGTACATGTCATGAACTCTCATCCTTCTACTTTGACATAAATCCCAAATTTATATATTTCCCTTCATAAATCAAATTCAAATTTTGCTACACCCTAGGCACCAAAAACTCAGCATTCACAGAATAGATCTAGGTTTCCGTGATTTTGTTTATTGAATTTGATATTAATTTGTCCATTCATCCACTCATAAAATAGTTATTGGGTTGATACTGCAAGTCAGAAAATGGACTTAGTATTTGAGATGCAACATAAGGAGCATAAGCATGGTCCCTGATATTATAATATGGTTATTAGCTGAAGAAAAGCATAAGACAAATAATAGGAAGTGTTATAAGCATTAAAAAAGAAAATGCAATGACTCCTTATAGAGGACGGTCTACCATAGCTGAGAAGTTGGTAATGTGTTCATATAAATTGGTTAAAGAAATTATAAGACTGCACAGATTTTGAATTGTGGAAGATGGCAGGACGTAGGAAATCCAAAGCTACAGAGTCAAAACAGTGTGGTAAATTGCATAACGGAACACAAACCTACGGGATAGAAAAAAGAGTCCAGAAATAAACTCTCATGTATAATATAATCATATGATCTTCAGCAAGTATATCAAAGACAACTCAATGTGAAAATGGTCTCTTCAATAAACAGCATTGGTTAAAACTGGGTAGAATTAAAAATACAAAATAAATTGGTTGGGCACTTTTCTTACAACACACACAAAACTTAGCTCAAAATGATACTAAAGGCAAAAACAGGTTATGTGAGAATATTAAGTATCAAATGCCCAATGCAAAGAAAAAGATGTATTCTGGATTTTCATTTGAATATGATGATATTTACCTGAATGATGATGTCTGCTGATTGGATTATTCATATATGAAGCTTCCTTTTTAATAAGCAATTTGTTGCTGACTTATTAGCCAAATATTTGTTTATTGTGATTTTTTTCTCAAAAATATCATCCCAATTGTTTTTATGTACAAATTATATTTTTATATACCATAAAAAAGTATGCAAATTTATTTCTTCATGTATCTATTTTTCATCCTTGACTAAATTCTATGCCTCTGATACATGGATTAGATGTGTTTCCTCAGTGAACTGAAGTACATATCAGTCAATAAGTGTTGGTAATTTTTTAATACTATACATTAGGTAAATTAATATTTTATATTTTATGACATTTTTCATATTTTTATTTATCAACTATGTGAAATAGTTACTGCAATTCAGTTTGATAACAAATAGTTTATCAATAACAAAAAAACTATATAATATGGTTTTTGTAAAGTTAAAAGAGACAATTTTTAGAAGAATACCCAATACATAGAATTAAATGCATATGGGGATGGGGTAGCTGGGTGGCTCAGTGGGTTAAACATCTTATTCTTGATTTGAGTTCAGGTCATGGTCTCACAGTTTGTGAGATCCAGCCCCTCATCAAGCTCTGCACTGTCAGTGAGGAGCCTGCTTGGGATTCTCTGTCTCCCTCTCTCTCTGATCCTCCCTCACTCATTCTTTCTCTCAAAACAAATAAATAAAATTTTAAAAGTGTAGATGATGATGATGGTAATGTGAATGAGAAATGTGGTGTTGATGATAATAAAGATGAATATACATCTCAATATCCAGTGATTTTAAATGACATAATAGTGCAATTAATGGATTGATTTTTGGCAAAAGCATCTGTGATGATTTTGCTTTTTTTTTTTTTTAAGGCTTAATCTATTTCTTACAGAAGTTGTATTTACAAGTTCTTTTCTAATTTGGGAAACTTTTAATTATATTTTAATTAGAATTGTCATAAATTATTCTCTGGAGACTATTGTTCCAGTAGAAGCCTTGCCCTTAGGGAAGCAGCAGTAATGAACTCAGGCTTCCTTCCTGTTTCTAAGTTCTAATAATCTGCAGATTTGATCATTGTTACTCCATAGTTTTGAATCATTCATTTCCACACAAAATCCTTATAAAGTCTTCTATAGTAATGGCTATAGAATTCGCATTCTGAGACTCATACATGAATGGCACCCAAATCATGCAGTTATAAAAGAGGAATACTCTGAAACCATGCAGTGTACATTCATAAAAATTCTGAGGCACACTTTCAGCAGGTAAGTAGAGAATTTACAATGTTCTCTTCTTTCAATTCGTGATCTTTACTTGCTTTTTTTCTCTCTTTCTCATTTTCCCCATCATTGATTTTCTTCTTTGCCCTCCACTTTTCATTAATTGACAGCCTTATGCAAAATTTTGGAATTAACTGAAGAGATTGTTATTTTACCAACTTGAGAGTTTAGTGTTTGTCTTACATTGTTAGTACCTCAAGACACTCATTAATTTCTCATATTCAAACCAATCATTTAGCAGACCACAGGAAAGGCTATTTCAAATAATATACCTTTCTCCACAATTACATTTTTCTTTTCCACCAAATCCATCAATATTTTCTTTATTTTCTGTGATTTTAGAAAGCTAGACTGAGCCCTTCATACTGTGTCACTGCATTAAGGAATTTAGTCCCTATTAACTAAATTACTGAATTTGTGTTATTGTATTCAGAATAGTCATTACAAACAATCAGAGTGCAAACCTCCAACTTCAATCCAAATTTTTTCTACTCTGGTGTAAAATGAATAATACACATATAACTCAGAAATTTATCTGTGTTCTCACTTGCTTCTCCATTGTGAAGTAAATAAATAAGAGTAAAAGTTGGTGAAAATGTAAATAATTATTTTGGGTCAGAAAAAATGAGCAAAACCTAATTTAAAAGACTCAACAATGATATAAATTTCTACCACATTCATCCATCACATCTACTGAAAAGTAACAATGGAAATTCCCACGTATCTAAAATTGACCATTCCAACACCTATCAGTATCAAATTTGTGTTTCTTATAACCTGAAACTTAAAATCACACCCTAATCCAAACTTTATTTAACAAAACCCCTCTCCAACAATGTTCTTGTTTCTTTTTTCTGTATTTTTGATTCTTCATTTATAATATGAAGTATAGAAAATTACACTACTGCTGCTTCTTTTAGTCAAATTCAGAAGTTCAGTTTCTCTTCCCTTCTTCCCAAATGTTTGGTCTGTTTAAATTAATTCCAAGATAAATATAATCAACATTGATAAAATCATAAGTTTCTTTTTCTTATTCTCAAAAGAACTGTGAACATATTATTCACTGTGAGACGTGATTATTTTTTAACAATTTTTAAAAGTTCATTTATTTACTTTTAGAGAGAGAGAGCAAGCAAGTGAGCATGAGTGGGAGAGGGGAAGAGAGAGAGACAGAGAAGGACAAAGAGAAAGTCCCAGGCAGGTTCCAAGCTATCATCACAGAGTCTGATGTGAGACTTAAACCCATGAACCATGAAATCATGACCTGAACCAAGACCAAGAGTTGGACAGTTAACCAACTAAGCCCTCCAGGCGCTCCTCTGAGGTGTGATTCTATGTGATGATTACATGAGGCTGACTACATTCACGATCAATTTACAGTAATAAAGGTTGATACCTGCAACTCAAGAACCTATTATTGATAATGCCTAGTTGTTTTTGTTTAACCTTTTCTTCTGACTGATAATAAAATAGCTTTTAAAAGCTATTTTGTACATGCATATTAATATAGAATTAGACTTGATTGCAAGTCTGTCTGCCAGCATTCTTTTACATTTGAATGGATTCAGGTCACTGTGATATGTTCTCCCAAAGGGCACTACTCATATGTTCACATGGTTTGTGAAAAGCTAACTTCACTGTTAGAGTCCATACACAGAACACAGACTCACAGATCTTTCAAAAGAACAGTTGTCCCAATTTTACTGTAGAAACATCTTCCACGGTTCATCTCAGGACTTATTTTAATTTTTTTTATTTTCCTTCCACAAAAAAAAAAGACAATCAATTGCTATAATAAGGGTACTTCCAAAGTTAAGTTGTAAAGACCACCGATGAACTTATATATATATTTTATTATGTCAGGTGGAAGTGTCGACATTATGGATCACAGAAACAAGACCGGAGTGACGGAGTTTATTCTTCTAGGGTTTCAGAATGAGAAAGGAGTAGAAATTCTTCTTTTTTCTGCATTCCTACTCATGTACATGACATCTCTCATCGGCAACACCATGATCATCCTTTTGGTGTGTGGTGACTACCGTCTGCATTCACCCATGTATTTCTTTGTAGCCAATCTTTCCTTCCTTGAAGTCGCCATCACCTCCACAGTGGTGCCCAAGATGCTAGTGAACACATTTTCCATCACCAAGGCAATATCCTTCATGGGATGTCTCACACAGTCTTTCTTCTACTTCCTCTTGGGATCCACAGAATTCTTCATCCTGGTTGTCATGTCATTTGATCGATACGTTGCCATCTGCAACCCACTGAGGTATACCACCATCATGAACAAACAGACATGCGTATTGTTGCTTCTCGGATCCTATTTGGGTGCATTTTTATCAATTTTAGCATCATCAATTTTAACTGCTCCTCTGCCCTTTTGTGGGCCAAATATTATCAATCACTTCTTTTGCGATAGTGGCCCTGTGCTAAAGCTGGTCTGCGCAGATATCTCTCTGGCTGAGTTGGCTGATTTTATCTCCTCTGTTGTGTTGCTCTTAGGCTCCTTGTTCCTCACAGGAGTGTCTTACATGTACATTATTATTACTATCCTTAGAATCCCTTCTGTCCAGGGACGGCAGAAAGCTTTCTCTACTTGCATGTCACACATCACTGTTGTGACACTTTATTATGGAAGCTCCATCTTTATTTATGTCCGCCCAAAAAAGGGTGATGTGATGGATGTTAACAAATTTGCCACAGTGCTGAACACCATTGTAACACCAATGCTGAACCCTTTCATCTATAGTCTTCGAAATGAGAAAGTCAAAGAATCCCTGCGAGATGTTTTCAATAAATATGTAGGCATGTTAACAAATTTGAGATCTTTGAAATCTCAAAAATAATATTTACAACAAAGGTATCTTCATTTCTGGCAATAAAATTATTTTCTCACATAACTAAAAGTTAATATGCCTGCATAAGGAAAACATTTAGGAGGCAACATATCATTTTCTAATTTTTGTACAGGTTTACTTAACAGTAATTTAAAGAGATCTAAAAATATATACATGCATTCATAATACATACAAACGTAATGATAGGTAGACAGATATAAATGCATCAGTAATTATTATTATTCCCAGTTTTTTTGTGCCTCCAATGTTTTAAAAACAAAACTCTTGTACAATCTAGTGATTTTAATTCAAACAAAACCAGTATTAGGTGTGTCTGCTTTGGGTATGTTCTTAATTTCCTCCATTTTTCAAATATTAATTTATATTTCACATTTGATGCATATAAATTATTTTAGAATAAATATTAAACATGATCTGACTTCAACTTTGAAATATTGCATATAAATTATCCCTTTTAGTATTTAAATTTGAATTTTAATTGTGGAATGATCTACTCATGATTCCATGTCCTTAGCAGCTATACTTAACTTCCATGCCATAGAATATGAGGGTATATCTACCTGTGGCAAAGGAATTTATCAGAACTTACAAGCCTCTGCTAATTATGCAGACAACTGATAGGTATGTAGCAGAAATGTATCATAGTGGCTTATTAACACTAAATATTAAAACATTATTATATTAAAATATTAACATTAATATTAATTAATATTTTTTTCAGAATAGTAGGAAATTACTTCAGATAATGAACTTTGAACATAATTTTTTTCTAATAAGGAGTTCTATTAAGAAACAAATCCTAATAATGACCTTGTAATTGCAACATAACTTAGATTTCATTACGTTTTCACTATGTGAAAGGACAAATATCTTGATTAGATATAAGGAAGAAAAATAACTCTAAAGTAAGTACTTAGACTAACATAAACTATGATCCATCATTGTTGCTATGACTTATATATTTCACAGAAACTAAACTCTTTCAATAATGAGCAAATAATTTAAAAAGCATTCTGTGACATAAGAAGGTTTTTAAATACACAGATCATAGAGGTCCTCTTTTCACGTATAACTTATTTTCTGACCATTAAATATTCTGTAAATGTTCCAAGCATGGCCTTAGGCTGTGCTTACAGTAAACAGATATAAAAAGCTACAGTTTGTCAGTTATTCCTAGCTTCTTTCCAATCTGTCTTTTTTGATTCGTAGCTATTAACTTCTTATACCCTCCATCACTGACTTTAAAATTTTGACCTGTTTAGAAAAAAAAAATTATAATTGTGTTCATCTATTCTCAGTTAGTGCCCCCTTATGTCCTAGCAAAGCTTCTATAGTGTGCCTAGATGGAACAACGGGCCAGCAGGAAGTTAGAATTTTCAACCATACAATGCCATTGAAGTTATGATTATTTTACTTTATTGTCATGAGTAAAACCTAGAAATATAACTAGTGATTGTATGAAAAGGAGTATAACATTTCTAAAGAAAAACTATAAAAACATCTGGGTAATCACAAATGGTGACCAAAAAGACAGGCTCCTAGCAATAGATTACTTTTTTCCATCAAAAACCTCAGATAAGGCAGGCCGACTTCTTCCCATTCTCTGGATATTGCAGCTCCTGGGACCTCCCACACTAAATGGCTCTTTCATTTGAACAAGTATCAACTTCCCTCTTGCAATTGGATGGTGAATTTTATTTCGTAGAAGATTGAGTTTTTAGAAGAGGACTTTAATAGTGACTGTGTTATTCACTTGTGTTCCACTCCTGGCCAAATAAGTTTCAATTAAGTATGTTTCAGTAAGTGACAACTGAAGCACTATAATTTTATAATCAGTCATGTCCATTTGAATCTGTAAATATATCTCCTAATTATATACTTTGGCAGTACTCACATTGTATGTAACAATGCTCTGGGAGGAATTTACAAATGTCCAGAAGTGAATAAAAAGTCTACACATCTTGATTCATATGTTTCTATTTCCCCCAGTCAACTAAAACATAAGAAAGGAAAATAATTTATAGAACTGCTTCAAATTTTAGGATGAGTTCAATCATTTATCAACAAGATAACTTTTATGTCTAATATATTACGATTATTAGAAATATTGTATTCAAACTATTAATGTGAAGATGAAGCAAAGGAAGTTATGTGTTATTAAATGTTGCAAAACCAGTAAGAGCAAGAGCTTAATGGAATTCAGAGTTTTAGTCACTGGCATTGGTTTATATTCCTTTTATCTCACATGCCATGTTATTAATTATTCTACTTATGACATATGGAGTATATTTTGCTTTTTGAAAAACATTAGCAAAGCATTAAAATAGTAAAATGCAGAGGTGCTTGAGTGGCTCAGTTCTTTGAGCAACCAACTTCAGCTCAGGTCATGATCCCACAATTAGTGGGTTTGAGCCCTGCATCAAGGTCTGTGCTGACAAGGTCTGTGCAGACCTTGGAGCATGGAGTCTGCTTCAAATTCTGCGTCTCCCTCTCTCTCTCTGACCCTCCCCTGCTTGTGCTCTCGCTTTCAAAAATAAATAAATAAACCAAAAAGAAAAAAGAAAAATTAAAAAAAAGTAAAATGCAAATTATCAACATCAGTTTTTTTTTAAGTCATATTACTAAAGATCCTACAGATATTAAAAATATAATATGGAAGAACATGAAGACATTTATGTCAATAAAACCATAAATTAGGATAAAATGGAGGAAAAGTTAAGATCGTAGGGTAGTAAGTAATGGTTTTGTCTAAAAGAACTGTAGTGCACCAGGGGAAGGCAGACATTTTTGCAGAGAGGAGAAAGACAGAGAAAGAGAGAGAGCAGTGCATCAGGTTTGTCTGATAAGTTTGCCAAATAGGATCACTGGGAGTCTTTGCTGAGGGGGTTTCTCAAGTGTGGGGTTTTGAAACATAACCATTCCCTAGATAAAACTCTGGAGAGAGGTGCGGCCTGATAGTCAAACAATTCTGACACAGACAGGATAAGTCAGGGAGCTGTTGGAAACAAGATACACAGGAGGGGTGAATGATCATGTGTCTGTTAGAACACAAACTTCCCACTCCTGACACTGGAGAATGGGACAAAGCCATTTTCACCAGTAGTCCAACGCAGCTGGACCCCAGTGACCTAATAAGCACCACGAAATGGAAAATGGAGCCCTTGCACCAAGCTCTGCCCCCGTGTGCCCTCCAGGAACATCTCTACTAGGACAAGTTGACCTGAGAATCAGGGCAGCAGGCTCTGCCACCAGAAGACAGCACAAATCCCTTCCACAAGCTTAGTCTATTGACCATGGATTGCTGCAGTTTCAGCTCTAGCAGAAACTGGATCTAGCTTCATTTGTTTGTTTATTTTGTTGTTATTGCTCTGTTTCTGTTTAAGTTGTTCTTGTTGTTTTTATTTTGTTTCTTGAATACAGGAAATGCACAAATTTTGTTTTATCTTATTTTTATCTTATTGTATTATTATTTTTATAATTTTTAAGTTTTAATTTTTTCTCTATCTCTTTTCTCTTTTTTCTGTCTTTTAAAGTTTATTTATTTTAAGAGAAAGAGAGTGTTCAAGTGGAGGAGGAGCAGAGAGAGAGGGAGAGAGAGAGTCCCAAATAAGCTCCACAATGCCAGACTGAGGTCCCACAGACTGTGAGATCATGACCTGAAATGAGCTCAAGAGCTTAACATTTAACCAACTGAACCACCCAGGCACCCCTCACACCTAGGATCTAGCTTCCTTTACTTGATTTTCTAAATTAAAAAAAAATTATTATAATCATTATGGTTGTTTTTTTCTTCCTCCAAAATGACAAAATAGAGGAATTCACATCAAAAGAAAAAACAGGAAAAAATGAAAGCTAGGGATTTAACCAATGCAGATATAAGGTGTCTGAACTAGAATTTGTAGCAACAATTATGGAGACATTAGCTTGGCTTGATAAAAACATAGAAGACATGAGAAAATTCCTTTCTGCAGAGATGTAAGAACTAAAATCTAGTCAGGCTGAAAAAATATGCTATTACTGAGATGCAAATCCAGTTGGAAAGCATTTAAAACAAGGATGGATGAGTCAAAGGAGTAAATTAGTGACATTGAAGATACAATTATGGAAAACAATGAAGCTGAAAAGAATGGGATGAAAGGTCAGGGATTATAAAGGTAGATTTAGGGAATTCAGTGATTTATCATAGGAGACCCAGAAGATGAACAGAGAGAAAAAACAGCGGAAGGTTTATGTGAGCAAATTAAACCTGAAAACCTCCCTAATCTGGGGAAGGATGCAGTTATCAATATCCAAGAAATACAGAGAACTCCCATTAAATTCAACAAAAGCCACCCATTGCCAAGACATTTCATAGTCAAATTCACAAAATACACAGACAAGGAAAGAATCCTGAAAGCAGCAAGGGGAAAACCTTTTTAACCTGTAAAGGAGGATAGATAAGGTTTGCAGCACATCTGTCCACAGAAACTTGGCAGGCCACAAAGGAGTTGCAAGATATATTCAATTTGCTAAATGGAAAAAAAAAATGCAGCCAAGAATACTCTATCCTGCCAAGCTGTTGTTCAGAATAAAGACAAAGGCAAAGTTTCTCAAACACAAACTAAAGGAGTTTGTGACCACTAAAGCAGCATTCCAAGAAATTTTAAAAAAAATTAACGTTTATTTATTTTTGATATAGAGAGAGACAGTGTGAGCAGGGGAAGGACATAGAGAGAGGGAGACACAGAATCTGAAACAGGCTCCAGGCTCTGAGCTGGCAGTCAGCACAGAGCCCGACGCGGGGCTCGAACCCACGAACCGCGAGATCATGACCTGAGCCGAAGTCGGACGCTTAACTGACTGAGCCACCCAGACGCCCCAGCATTCCAAGAAATTTTAAGGAAAGTAAATAGAAGAGGGAAGAAGAGATGGAAGGAGGAACTAATTAATACCAAAAGTAACAAAGATTGGAAAGGACCAGAAAACATCACCAGAAACACTAACTCTACAGGTAAATCAATGGCACTAAACTCATATCTTTCAATAATCATACTGAGTATAAATGGACTAAATGCTCCAATCAAAAGATATAGGGTATCAAAGTGGATAAAAAACAAGATTCATCTATAGGCAGCCTACAAGAGTCATATTAGACCTAATGACACCTCCAGATTGAAAGTGATGGGATAGAGAACCATCTATCATCTGGAAAGAAAACCAGAGTAGCCATATATAAACCAAATTAAAAAAAAAAGACTGTAATAAGAGATGAAGAAGGGAATTATAGCATAATTAGGGGGTCTATCCATCAAGATAATCTAAAAATTGTAAATATTATGACCACAATTTGATAGCATCCAAATATATAAATCAATTAATAAGAACAAACTCATGGATAATAAGTAGGGAACATTAACACTATACTTACAGCAATGGACAGACAGAAAATAAACAAGAAAACAATAGCATTGAATGACACATTGGACCAGAGGACTTAACAGATATATTCAAAACATTTCATCCTAAAGCAACAGAATACAATTTCTTCTTGAGTGCACATGCAACATTCTCCAGAGTAGATCACATAATGGGTCACAAAACAGCCCACAACAAATACCAAACTATGTAGATCATATCAAGAGTATTTTGAGATCATGCTACTATGAAACTTGAGGTCAATCACAAGAAAAAAATTGGAAATCCCTCAACTACATGGAGGTTGAAGACCATCTTACTAAAGAATGAATAAGTTAACTTGGAAATTATAGAAGAAGTAAAAAATAGATGGATGTAAATGAAAATGAAAACACGACACTCCAAAACCTTTAGGATACAGGAAAGGCAGTCCTAAGAGGGAAATATATTTCAATTCAGGCCTATTTCAAGAAACGAGAAAAGTCTGTAAAACACAACCTAAACTAACTAAAGGACCTAAAAATGGAACAGAAAATAAAACTTAAACTCGGCAGAAGGGAAGAAATAAAGATCAGAACAGAAATAAATGATGTAGAAACAAACAAGCAAGGAAACAAACAAACAAACAAACGTAAATCAGATCAATGGAACTAAGAGCTGGTTCTTTAAAAGAACAAACAAAATTGATAAACCGCAGGCCATACTTATCAAAAAGAAAAATGAAAAGCCCCAAAGAAGTAAAATCATGATGAAAGAGGAGAAATTACAATCAACACCAGAGAAATTCAACTTTAATAGAATACTATGAAAAATTATATGCCAACAAACTGGGCAGTCTGGAAGAAATGGACAAATTCCCAGAAACTCACACACTAACAACACTGAAATAGGAAGAAATAGAAAACTTGAACAAACCAATAACAGTGAAGAAATTGAATCAGTAATCAGAAATCTCACAACAAACAACAGTCCTGGCCCAGATGAGTTCCCAGGGAATTCTACCAGACATTTAAAGAAGACATAATAGCTATTCTTTTCAAGTTGTTACAAAAATAGAAATAGAAGTAAAACTTTAAACTCATTCTACAAAGCCAGCATTATCTTCACTTCAAAACCAGTCAAACATTCCCACTAAAGAGGAGAATTATATTACAATATCCTGAATGATCATGGATGCAAAAATTCTTCACAAGATACTAGCAAGTAGAAATAAATAGTACATGATCAAGTGAGATTTATTTCTATGCTAAGGGCTTACATCAACATGATAACCACATTAATTAAAGTAATGATAACAACCATATGATCCTCTCAATAGGCACTAAAAATAGCATTTGGCAAAATTCAACATCTGTTCTTGATAAAAACTCACAACAAAGTAGGTATAGGGAAACATACTTCAACATCACAAACACCATCTGTGAAAGATTCAAAGCCAATAACCTAAGAGGGGAAAAGATGAGAATATTTCTCCTATGGTTGGTAACAAGACAAGTATATCTACTATTTAACATAGTATTGGAATTCTTAGCCTCAGCAATAATAAAACAAAAAGAAATAAAAAGCAAAGAAGAAATCAAACTTTCCCTATTTGCAGATGACATGGTACTCTACGTACAAAATCCAAAATATTCCACAAAATTTGTAGAATAAATGAATTCTGTAAAATCTACAGATTAAATCAATGTTCAAAAATCTCTTGCATTTTCTATACACCGATAATAGAGAAGCAGACAAGCGAATCAAGGAATTAATCCCATTTGCAATTGCACCATGAATAAGATATCTACTCTTAAAATTTTAGAACACTTATGAAAGACATTGAAGAGGACACAAAGAAATGCAAAATCATTCCATTCTCATGGATTGGAAGAACAAACATTATTAAAATGTCTCTACTATCAAATAAAATCTACATATTTCATACAATGCTTATCAAAATACCACCAGCATTTTTCACAGAGCTAGAAGAAACAATCCTAAAATTTTTATGGAACCACAAAAAGCCCAAAATAGCAAAAGCAATCATGGAAAATAAAAAACAAAATTGGAGGTGTCATGATTCTGTATATCAAGCTATATTACATAGTTATAATCATGAAGACGAGATGGTACTGGCATAAAAACAGACACATAAATCAATGAAAAGAATAAAAACCCAGAAATGGACCTGCAACTATATGGTCAACTCTTCTTCAATAAAGTAGTAAAGAATAGGCAATGGGAAAAAAGACAGTCTTTTCAACAAATGGTGTTGTGAAAACTAGACAGCTCCATGCAGAAGTATGAAATTCCATCACTTTCTTACTCCATACACAAAAATAAATTCAAAATGGAGGAAGGGCCTCAATGTGAAGTAAGAAACTATCAAGGTCCTAGAGGAGAACACAGGCAGAAACCTGTTTGACCTTGGCCATAGCAACTTCTTACTAAATATGTTGCCAAAGGTAAGGGAAACAAAAGCAAACATGATCTACTGGGACTACATCAAGATAAAATCTTCTGTACATCGAAGGAAACAATCAACAAAAGTAAAAGTCAGCCTATTTAATGGGAGAAGATATCAGACATATCTGATAAAGGATTACTATCCAAATTCTATAAACAATTTATCAAATTCTACAAATTCTACAGTTAAGAAATTGGCAGAAGACATGAATAGGCACATTTTCAAAGAAAAATCCAGATGACTAACAGACATCTGAAAAGATGTTCAACATCATTAGGCGTCAGGGAAATATAAATCAAAGCAACGGTGAGATATCACCTCACACTTCTGAGAATGGCTAAGATTAACAACACAACAAATAACAGGTGTGGTGAGGATGTGGAGTAAGGGAAAACCTTTTACTCTGTTACTGGGTTGGAAACTGGTACATCCACTCTGGAGAAGAATTTGTAGGTTCCTCAAAAATTGCACTATTACATATTTACCCAATGGATTAAATACAGAATCAAAGGTATATATGTACCCCAATATTTATATTATCAACAGTAAGCAAACTATATAGAGAGCACAAATGCCCATCAATTGATGAATGGATAAAGAAGATGTGGTTTTTATATGAAATGGAATATTACTCAGCCATCAAAAATAATGAAACATTCCCTTTTGCAATGATGTGGATTGAAACTAGAATGTATTATGTTAAGT
This sequence comes from Crocuta crocuta, assembly GCF_008692635.1. Taxonomy (NCBI): domain Eukaryota; kingdom Metazoa; phylum Chordata; class Mammalia; order Carnivora; family Hyaenidae; genus Crocuta; species Crocuta crocuta. Next base: position 314,274 of record NW_027532009.1, on the reverse strand, counting down.
GAAATAAATCAGAGAAAGACAAATACCATATGATTTTACTCATGTGGAATTAAAAAAAAAAAAAAACAGATGACCATTTGGGAAAGGGGTAAAAGAAAAGAGAGGGAAACAAACCACCAGAGACTTAACACCATAGGGCAAAGTGTGGTTTGATGGAGAGAAGAAGGTGGAGGATGGGCTTTAAGGGTGATGGATACTAAGTAGGGGACTTGTTTTAATGAGCACTGGGTGTTGTATGTAATTGAAGAATCATTTAATTATATTCTTGATATGTAGTATGCTTACTAGCCTTGGGACTAGTAAACATTTGATCCCAAAACCCTGGGATCGAGACCTTAGCTGAAATCAAGAGTTGGGCACTCAAGTGACTGAACCACACAGGCACCCATATTTTATATCTTTAAAAAATTATATAATCCGATACTGTCATGACGACTAAAGCTTTGTAATAGAGTTTAAAGTCTGGAATTGTAATGTCTCCAGCTTTGCTTTTATTTTTCAAAATTGCTTTGGCTATTCAGGGTCTTTTATGGTTCCATACAAATTTTAGGATTGTTTGTCCTAGCTCTGTGAAAACTGCTGCTGGTAAATTGATAGGAATTGCATTGTGTAAATTGCTTTTAGTATAGACGTTTTAACAATATTTATCTTTTTTTAAAAATATTTTTATTTATTTCTAGGAGAGAGAGAGAGAGAGAAAGCGTGAGCAGAGGAGGGTCAGAGAGAGAGAGGGAGACACAGACTCCGAAACAGGCTCCAGGCTCTGAGCTGGCAGTCAGCACAGAGCCCGACGCGGGGCTCGAACCCACGAACCGCGAGATCATGACCTAAGCGAAAGTCGGACGCTCAACCGACTAAGCCACCCAGGTGCCCCAACAATATTTGTCTTTAAATCCATGACCATGAAATGATTTTCCATTTATTTGTGTGTTTTCTACGTTCAGTATACAGATCTTTTATCTCTTTGGTTAAGTTTATTTCTAAGTATCTTACTGTTTCATTCTAACCGTAAATGGAATTAAAACCTTTACTATTTCTGCGGCTTCATTTTTGGTGTATGTAAATCCAAAAGATACCTATATGTTGATTTTGTTTCCTGCAATTTTACTGAATTTATATATCAGCAATAGCTATTTTATGATTAAGTTTTTTGGGTTTTCTATACAGAATATGATGTCATCTTCGAATAGTGAAAATTTTACTTCTTCCTTGATTATTTGGGTGCCTTTTTGTTGTCTGATTGCTGAGAGTAGTACTTCCAGTACTCTGTTAAATACTAGTTGTGAGAATGGACATCCCTGACTTGTTGTTGGCCATAGGGAAATAATTCTCAGTTTATTCACGTTGAAGACAATGTTCACTGTGTTTTTTGTTTGTTTGTTTTAATTATGACCTCTATTCTGTTGATATATGTTCCCTCTTTTTCTACTTTCTTGAACATTTTTTTTTTCCACGAATGAAGTTGTACTTTGTTAAATGCCTTTTCTGTATCTACTAAAGTGACCATATGGTTCTTATCCTTTTCTTAATGTGTATCTCGGTTGACTGATTTGGGAATATTGAACCACCCTTGCAAAGCATGAATAAATACCACTTGACCATGCTGAATAATTCTTTTAATGTACTGTTGGATTCAATTTGCTAGTATTTTACTGAGAATTTTTGCAATCATATTCATCAGGGACATTGGCATGTATTTATGTTTTTTAGTTAAGTCTTGTTTTTGGTATAAATTTAATTCTGGCCTCATAGAATGAATTGAGGAGTTTTACTTTCTTTTTTATGTTTTGGAAAAGTTTGAGAATTTTTTTTAATGTTTGGTAGAATTCTTGCAAACCATCTGGCCCTGGACTTTTGTATTTTAGGAAAATTTTGGTTACTGATTCAATAACTTTACTGGTTATTGATATTTCAAGTTTTCTATTTCTTCCGGTTTCAGTTTCAGTAGTTGATATGTATCAAGGAATATACCCATTCCTGCCAGGTTGTCTAATTTATTGGCATATAGTTTTTCATAATATTCTCCTCTAATTGTTTGTATATCCATGGTGGTGTTGTTACTTCTTTCTCATTCGTTATTTTATTTATTTGGGTCCTTTATATTTTTTTTGATAAGGCCGAATAGAGATTTATCAATTCTTTAATGTTTTCAAAGAACAAGCTCCTGATTTCATTGATCTATTTTATTATTTTCTAATTTCTATATCATTTATTTTTTTATCTGCTCTTTATTATTGCCCTTCTTCAGCTTGCTTTAGGCTTCATTTGTTATTCTATTTCTAGTTCCTTTAGGTATTATGCTAAGTTGTGTATTTGAGGTTTTTTTTCTTTGCTTCTTGAGGTCATCTTTCATTGCTATATATTTCCATCTTATATCCACTTTCAGTATGTCTTCTACTGAATTTTTTTCCATTTTCACTTTTTTACATGTATTTTTATATTTCTTCTTTCATTTATTCATTGACCCATACATTATTTAGTAGCATGATGTTTATTTTCTTTTTTTTTTAAATGTTTTATTTATTTTTGAGAGAGAAATAGAGACAGCATGAGCAGGGGAAGGCCAGAGAGGGAGGGAGACACAGAATCCGAGGGAGGCTCCAGGCTCTGAGCTAGCTGTCAGCACAGAGCCCAACGCGGGGCTCGAACCCATGAACCGTGAGATCATGACCTGAGCTGAAGTTGGATGTTCAACTGACTGAGCCACCCAGCGCCCCCAGTAGCATGTTATTTAACTTTCTTGTATTTGTGGTCCTTTAGAAATTTCCTTGTTCCTGTCAATAGATGCAGAAAAAGCATTTGACAAGATAGAGCATCCCTTCTTAATAAAGACCCTCGTGAAACTCGGGATAAAAGGAACTTACTTAAACATCATAAACGCCATCTATGAGAAGCCCTCAGCTAACATCATCCTCAACGGGGAAAAACTGAGAGCTTTCCCCCCTAAGATCAGGAACACGACAGGGACGTCCACTCTCACCACTGTTGTGGAACATAGTGCTGGAAGATCAGCCATCAGACAACAAAAGGAAATAAGAGGCATCAGAATTGGTAAAGAGGAAGTCAAACTTTCACTTTTCACAGACGACATGATACTCTATATAGAAACCCCGACAGAATCCACCAGAAGCCTACTAGAACTGATCCATGAATTCAGCAATGTTGCAGGATACAAAATCAACGTACAGAAATCAGTTGCATTTTTGTCCACCAACAATGAAGCAACAGAAAGAGAAATTAAGGAACTGACGCCATTCACATTGCACAAAAAAACCATAAAAAACCTAGGAAGAAACCTAACTAAAGATACAGGAGATCTGTATGATGAAAACTATAGAACCCTTATGAAGGAAATTGAAGAAGACACAAAGAAATGGAAAAACATTCCAGCTAATAGATTGGAAGAATAAATATAGTTAAACTGTCATTACTACCCAAAGCAATCTACACATCCAATGCAATCTCAATCAAAATTGCACCAGTATTCTTCTCAAAGTTAGAACAAACAATACTAAAAATGTATGGAACCACAAAAAACCCTAATAGCCAAAGTAATGTTGAGAAAGAAAACCAAAGCAGGAGGCATCACCATCCCAGGCTTTAGCCTCTACTATAAAGCTGTCATCATCAAGACAGTATGGTATTGGCACAAAAGCAGACACATAGACCAATGGAATAGAATTGAGAACTCAGAATTAAACCCACAAATCTATGACCAACTAAACTTTGACAAAGCAAGAACGAGTATCCAATGGAAAAAAGACAGCCTCTTTAACAGATGGTGCTGGGAGAACTGGAAAGCAACATGCAGAAGAATGAAACTAGATCATTTTCTCACACCATACACAAAAAGAAACTCAAAATGGCTAAAGGACCTGACTATGAGACAGGAAACCATCAAGACCCTAGAAGAGAAAGCAGGAACAAACGTCCTTGACCTCAACCGCAGCAATTTCTTACTTGACACATCTCTAAAGACAAGGGAATCAAGAGCAAAAATGAACTACTGGGACCTCATCAAGATAAAAAGCTTCTGCATGGCAAAGGAAACAATCAATAAAACTAAAAGGCAACTGACAGAATGGGAACAGATAGTTTCAAATGACATATCACATAAAGGGCTAGTATCCAAAATCTATAAGGAACTCACCAAACTCCACACCTAACAAACAATCCAGTGAAGAAATGGGCAGAAGACATGAACAGACACTTCTCCAAAGAGGACATCCAGATGGCCAACAGACACATGAAATGATGCTCAGCATCCCTCCTCATCAGGGAAATACAAATCAAAACCACACTGAGATACCACCTCACACTGGTCAGAGTGGCTAAAATGAACAAATCAGGAGACTATGGGTGCTGGCGAGGATGTGGAGAAATGGGCACCCTCCTACACTGTTTTTGGGAACGTAAGTTGGTGCAACCCCTCTGGAAAACAGTGTGGAGGTTCTTCAAAAAGTTAACAATAGAACTCCCCTATGACCCAGCAATAGTACTGCTAGAAATTTACCCAAGGGATATTTGAGTGCTGACGCATGTGGGCACATGTACCCCAATGTTCATAGCAGCACTCCCAACAAAAGCCAAAACATGGAAATAACCTAAGTGTCCATCAATTGATGAATGGATCAAGGAGATGTGGTATATTTATACAATGGAATACTACGTGGCAATGAGAAAGAATGAAATCTGGCCATGTGTAGCAACATGGATGAAACTAGAGTGTGTTACGCTGAGAGAAATAAGTCAGGCAGAGAAAGACAAATACCATATGTTTGCATGTATAGGAGGATTAGGAGGAACTTAATGGAGGACCATGGGGGAGAAGAAGGAGAAAATAGAGAGAGGGAGGGAGGCAAACCTTGAGAGACTCTTGAATGCTGAGAACAAACTGAGAGCTGATGGGAGTTGGGGAGAGGAGAAGGAAGGTGATGGCCATGGGGGAGGGCACTTGTTGGGATGGGTACTGGTTGTTATATGTAAACCAACTTGACAATAAACTATTTAAGAAAAAGAAAAGAAATTTCCATGTGGTTGACATCAAGTTTCATAGTGTTTTGGTCAGAAAATATGAATGGTATTATCTCAATAGTTTTTACTTGTTGAGAACTGACTTGTGACTAGTATGTGATCTATTCTGGAGAATGGCCCGTGGGTACTTTTAAAGAATGTGTATTCTGCTGCTTTTGGATGAAATGTTCTCAATATATCTATTAAGTCTAACTGGTCATTATGTCACTCAAAGCTATTGTTTCCTTGTTAATTTTATGCTTAGATGATCTGTCCATTGATGTGAGTGTGGTGTTAAAGGTGCTACTATTATTGTATTATTATCAATGAATTATTTTATGCTCATTATTGTATTATATATTTGGGTGTTCATGTTTGAGTTATAAATATTTACCATTGTTACGTTTCTTTTTGAGTAGTTCCCTTTACATGAAATTTTGCCCTTCTTCATCCCTTGTGGTAGTACCTGGTTTAAAATCTAGTTTGTCTGATATGATTGTTGCTAGTCTGGCTTCTTTTAACTGCCATCTGCATGATAAATGTTTCTCCATTCACTCACTTTAAACATCCAGGTGTCTTTAGGTCTAAAATGAGCACTGGGTGTTATATGGAAACCAACTTGACAACAAACTATTAAATTTTTTTTTAAATAAATAAAATGTGTCTCTTCTTTTCAGCATAAAAATGGTCTTTTTTTCAACTCTGACATTCTGTGTCTTTTTATTGTATCATTGAGTCCATTTACGTTCAAAATAATTATTTATTGATATGCATTTAGTGTCATTTTATTATTTGTTTTGTCATTTCTATTTTTTTTTTTCTTACCCTATCTAGTCTTGTCACTTTTGGTTTCCTTCCCCACAAAGGGTCACTTTTAATATTTCTTGAAAGACTGTTTTATTGGTCCAGAACTCCTTTAGATTTTGTTTGTGTGGGAAACTCCTTATCACTCCTTCCATTCTGAATGATACACTTGCTTGAAAGTATTTTTGACTGTAGATTTTTCCCATTCAGCACATTGAATATATTATCTCACTTCCTTCTAGCTTGAAATGATTCTTTTGGGATCTACAACTAGACTCATGAATCTTCCCTCGTAAGTTAGGGACTTCTTTTGTTTTGTTGTTTTTAGGATATCTTCTTTATGACTATATTTTGCAGATTTAATTACAATATGTCATGGTGTTGGCCTGTTTTTCTTTATTTTGACTGGGGGTTCTCTGTGTTTCATGGATCTGGATGTGTGTTTCCTCCCCTGGATTAGGGAAGTTTTCATCTATTATTTACTCAAACATCCTTCTGTCCCCTTTTCTCTCATTTCTATTGTGACTGTCACAGTAAAAATTTATTACATTTGATGGAGTGACTGATCTCACTGAGTCTATTATCGTGATGCATAATTTTTGTTTCTCTCTTTTATACACCTTCTTTATTTTCCATAATTCTTTCTTCTTATTACTTATTCATTTCTCTGATTCTTCTCAGCTGTGGTCATTACATTTAGTCTGTTTTGAATGTAAGTTATTGCATTTTTCATTTCTGACACTTTTAAATTATTTTATCTCTGTGGTAGTGGTCTCCCTGATGCCTTCCATGTTTTTCTCAAGCCCAGCATATACCCTTATGGTTGTTGCTTTAAATTCTTCATCAGATATACTACTTATATCTGCTTCTATTACGTCATTGGCTGTGACCATTTCTTTTTTTGGGGGCGAGGGGCAACGAGGAAGGATTGTTTCCTTTGTCTTGGCAGTTTGCCTAAGTCTCTGCCTTCTTCGCTGTGTAGAAAGCCCTGTTATGTTTCCTGGTCCTGAAAGTAGTGCGTACATGAAAAGGTCATATAGTGCCCAGGGCCTGACTCTTCAGGAGGCGTGTCAGGTATATGCTGTGTGCATTCTGCTGCTGTGTTTTGGCTGCTCTATTCTTCAAGCCAGTCTTCTACAGATGCTCTCCTTACCTGCAGTGGGAAATGTTTGGACCTTGGCCAGAATGTAGTAAGTTCTAACTAGGTGTGCTCTGGACTGGTTATTAAATGAGACCTGATGCTACTTTCACTAGAATTGAATTTTTCAGAACTCTGATTAGAAGACATAGTATGTGAAAGGGTTTCTACTTGTCTTTTGGAGAAAGAACCTACTTTGTTGTGACTTAGGCACAATTGTCCAAGAAAAGCAGTAGTATCAGAGCACAGGAGATCAAGACTTGGTGTAATCAGTTTAGACACCAATGTAGGAACTGTGTTGTTTACAGAAGGTGGTGTATAGTGATAGGCAAGGGAGGAAGTTGGTGCCAGCCAGCTCCCTTGTTCCTGGTAAGGGGTCTCTATGCTTGCTGCTTCCAGGGAAGCACTCCAAGAAGGTGGATAATCCCAAGTATTTTCCAGAAAACTGTTTCTTTGCCATCTGCCTCTGGATTGATTGCCTGCCTGGAGCAGCACAGCGCACTTTGGGTTCTATCTTAGCCAAGATTATTGAGTTTTGAAAGTCCAAAACTTAGAGTCGTAAATGACTGCACTGGTCTTCTGTGGGAGGGTCTCTCTGAGCTGGGACTGAGATAGGTTTGAGCAAGAGAGCAGTCATACCAGAGCACAGGGTCGTGGTAGTTAGAGCAATCAGCATCAACAGCAAGTGTTGAAACAAGAAGCCTTCAACAGGTGTCTATGCACCTATGCTGAGGGATGGAGGAGGGAAATGGTGCCATCGGGTTCTTTTGTCCCTCGAGAGCCATTTCTGTGAAAGCCACCTCTCACATGTGTGTTCCAAGAAGAGCAAACTCTTTGTCCCCATGGGCCTTAGGCATTCTTCAGATGCACTGTCTATCTTCGGGTTGTTTGCTTGCCTACTCTCCAGGAGTAGGGCAGCACTCTCAGGATTCTATCCTATTCAAGCTGCATGACTTTAAAATTCCAGTCTTTGAGCTCTGCTCATTGTAAAACTCATGAAAATCAGCCCCTCTCACTGTCCCAACCAGTGGCTTTGGAGAAGTGTTCTCTTTGTACATTCGTCTAGTCTCTCACTTGCCTTTCTTCATGACCAGGGCTCCCTCACCTCCACAGAACCTTTGATCCATTTCTCCCCCAAACCGTGTCTCTGTACTCTCTACCTTCCTGGATATAGTCTCTTCTCTCCCTTTGGTTGTGCAGTTTGTTCTGTCAGTCTTTGGGTCAATTTCGTGGGTATTCAGAATGATTTGAGAGTTATCTAGTTGTGTTCCATGGGCCAGACAAGCCAAGGGTCCTACTACTACGCCACCGTTTTAACTTTTCCCAAATCTTCTGTAATATTTTTTATTGAATAAAATGTAGGTTACACACTCCAACTATTTGGATGAAATTGGCATGATTATGGTACAAAAATTAGATATGAAGGACATTTAAAAACAAAATAAATATGAATGAAAAATGAAAATAAAATATTCATAGGCATATCTAGAAATATTTAAAATAGATAATATGTAATGATGATTTATTAGTTTCAATCTAGGAATAGAGTTCACCACTAGATTTGCATTACAACTCAACTAATATAGCACTTGTGGGGATGAGAACTGGGTGTTAAATGGAAACCAACCTGACAATAAACTATTTAAAAAATACAAAATAAATTTAAAAAATAAAATCTAAAAGAAATAACTCCACTAATATAATTTCCTACATTAATAGAACAAATAAAAGCAGTTTGAATGGTCTCAAAAATGAATTAAAACACTTGATTAAACTCAACCTTCTTAAGCAGAGGAAACATTTTAATTTGGTAAAATTAAGATTAAATAAACTCTTACAACAACTCTACACTTGGTTTTGAAACTTTAAGTGTTTCTGTGAGATTATTTTTAAAAAAAAAGAAAAAAGCTATTCATGGATTCCTTTTCTATGATGTTACTGGCTCTGATTCCTCACTCAGTATATTACATTTGATAATTAATGAGTCATAAATAATCAGTGCATTTTATGGAAATTTTTTATCTGATAAGAAAACTGTTGAAAATATTTTTAAAATATTACATGTACCAAGTCTCCTTTTACTCCACATCTTCATCAACAATTGTTCTCCTTACTTTTTGATAATAGCCATTCTTTTTTAAAAATGTTTTTTATTTATATCAGAAAGAGAGAGAGCGTGAGCAGGGGAGGATCAGAGAGAGAGGGAGATACAGAATCTGAAGCAGGCTCCAGGCTCTGAGCTAGCGGTCAGCACAGAGCTCAACATGGGGCTCGAACTCACGAACTGTGAGATCATGACCTCAGCCGAAGTCGGAATTTTAACCGACTGAGCCACCCAGGCACCCCTGATCATATCCATTCTAACAGAAGTGAGATAACATCTTACTGTGGTTTTGATTTCCTTTGTCCTGATCATTAGTGATGTGGAGCATCTTTCCATATACCTGTTAGCCATTTGTATATATTCTTTGAGGAATGTTTATCCAGGTCATTTGTCGTTTTTTATCTGTGTTTCCTGGTTATTGAATTATATATTCAATATAGAGATGTCTTATATATTATGGATATTAATCCTTAATAAGATCGATGGTTTTCAAATATTTTCTCCTATCTTTAGGCTGCCTAGAGGACATCATCCTGAGTGAAATAAGCCAGACATGGAAAGACAAAGACTGTATGATCCTACTTATATGTGAAATCTAAAAAAGTTAAACTCATAAAAGTAGAGAATAGAATAGTATTTACTAGGGGCTGAGGGATGGGGCAAAAGAAAAATATTGGTTAAAGGGTATAAATGTTCAGTTCAAGAGATCTAAGTGTAAGCATAGTGACTATGTTAATAACATTGTAATCTATATTAGAAATTTGCCAAGAGAGTAAATCTCATGTGTACTCATCAAAAATAAAAACTAAAACTAAATATAAATACGTAACTTTGTGGGTTGATGGGTGTGTTATATGTTTGATTGTGGTAATCATTTCACAATACATATGTAAAACAAATCATCACATTATATACCTTAAATATATAAAGTTTTATTTATCAGGGGTGCCTGGGTAGCTCAGGCAGTTAAGTGTCTGACTTCAGCTCAGGTCATGATCTCACAGTTCATGGGTTTGATCCCTGCGTTGGGCTCTGTGCTCACAGCTAGCTCTGAGCCTGGAGCCTGCTTCAGATTCTGTGTCTCCCTCTCTCTCTGATCCTCCCCTGCTCACGCTATCTCTCTCTCTCAGAAATAAATAAAATTTTAAAAAGTTTATCAATATTTCTCCATCCCCTTACTTTTAATCTGAAGGTATCTTCCAGTCTAAAATGAGTTTCTTGTAGACAGCATATAGATGGATTTTGTCTTTTAATCCATTCTGCTACCCTATATCTTTTGATTGGAGCATTCAGCCCATTTACATTCAGTGTTATTATTGAAATATGTGGGTTTAGAGTCTTTGTATCTTTTGTAGGGTTCATTTTGTGGTGTTGTCTCTGGTATCTTTGTTCCTTGCAAACTTTCCTTCAGAGCGTCCCCCTCAGGATTTCTTGTAGGGCTGGCTTCGTGGTGACAAATTCTTTCAATTTCTGTTTATTTGGAAAGGTTTTTATCTCTCCTTCTATTTTGAATGACAGGCTTGCTGGATAGAGGATTCTTGGCTGCATATTTTTACTGTTCATCACATTGAAGATCTCCTGCCATTCCTTTCTGGCCTGCCAAGTTTCAGTAGATAGGTCTGTCACCACTCTGATAGGTTTCCCTTTGTATGTTAGGGCCCTTTTCTCCCTAGCTGTTTTCAAAATTCTCTCTTTGTCCTTGTATTTTGCCATTTTTACTATGATATGTCTTGCAGAAGATCGATTCAAGTTATGTCTCAGGGGAGTCCTCTGAGCTTCTTGTATTTCCACATTTACTTCCTTCCCCAAGTAGGAGAAGTTCTCTGCCNGAGTGTTATGTGGAAACTAATTTGACAATAAACTATTTGTAAAAAAAAAAAAGTTTATCAATATACCCCAGTAAAATTGAAAAAAATATATATAGTTGTCATGTGGTAGGGAATTTTATAAAAGCCCTCTGTACCATTAAATTATACAGTAACCCAGGATTCCACATTTTTGTCATGTATAAAGTTACAATTAATGTTGATATAAAGCCATCAAATGAGTAAGAAGCAGAAAACATGTCCTCCAATAAACTCATTGAAGCTATGTATCTACTAGTGTTATAATCCATAGTTTACAAAAACATCTTATGATTTACATTCCAACTTTGTTATGTTGCTTACCAAAATAAATTTCCAATTTGAATGACACACCTAAGTATAAATTTACTAGTTCAACACAAACTTTGAAGTATTAAAGTAAATAGTAAGAACATATGTAGTCATTTTTAAATCATGCTTAATATATTTAAAAACTCAACAGTTAAAAACAGTCCATTCCTTCTTATTATGCTTTCCTCACATACTTTATTTCTGTATTTCTTTGAAGTAATGAAGCTTTATTTAGTTAATCAAGATGCATTCAGTAGACTTTTTCACTGTTGGGGAGATTATTTCTTCTCGTATCACACAATTTTGTACCTACCAGCAGAGACCCCTAATATTCAAGATAATTCACTTTTAAATAATTTGTCTTAGGTGTATTGGGGTGAGAGGTTATTCTGTCCCTTTTCCTACTCCTGATTTTATCTTGTTCAAAGCAGGGAGATTGCCACCTAATTGTAATTTTGAGACAAAGACTACTGCTTAGGTCAGGCCAGGGATTTTCTCAAGGTTGGACGATGGTGCAGGAACTGTCTCATTCCCGGAAACTATCTACAGGATGCAGGGTTATGATGGAGGTGGAATTGGCTGAAAAGTCTTATTTAGTATTTGCATACAGTAGGTGTGTCATTAATAAAATATGTATTTTAATGAATACCTTAAATACTGACTAACTTCCATTTACCAAATTATATAAACCAGGGTAAGGTAAGATATTACCAACCTCAAAGTTTTTAACATAAATCTTGTAAAGAGATATGTGTATATTTTGGAAATATTTTAATTTAATAATTTTTAAATGGCAAAAATGATATTTTTATTTCATAATTGTTTTCTAAAAAGAGTAAACAGCTGATACCAAAATTATTTATCAAGAAGAATTTATGGAAATTCTTTGGTGAAATATTCTGAGTGAAAATCTATTAATTAAAATTATATTATGACCTCAAATTCTATAAAAATGTGAAAGTATGTATGTCAAGAAATAAATTCATAAAAAAACAAAAATATTAGTAACATTGTGGAAAAACAAAAAGTTTCCCAAGTTTAATTAAACTTTTTTTTCTAGTTAATTATTTTAATCCTACTAAAGTAACATAGGTATAGCCAGAGTTCTTGGGTTAATTGCTCTAGTTAATTCCCTGAGGATTCTCTTCATTTTACAGGAGTTCTCCCCAAGAGCTCCTAAAATAAATTCAGACTTCTTATTTCTTCAATGATAATGTATTCTCAAAAAAAAGTGTGCCTCTATTTCCATTTCTCTTCACCTTAGATCACCAAAATGGTAAGACTAAAGTTTATCAACTTATTATATTAGCTTTGCCAGAAATGTCCATATATCTAAAAAAGAATTAGCAACTTATCAAACATATTTGGAAAGTACACTTAATATTTAATAATTAGAAGAGATTCACCAAGAGAATGATGGTGTACTCTAAATGAAATATTAGGTCTGTACTTAGAAACAGTCTATGTGTGTGCTCATGTGCACACACCCACACCCAGACCCACACACACAACCTATATCACACACCTTTACAGAATATATTTAAATAGTTGATGATAATTAATAAACATTATTGGCTATGTTTCTGAAAAGTAAATGTCTATTAATGAAAAATTAAAATCAATTTGGAATGTGTATCATTGTGTTTTTTAACTGAGGGAAGAGTTTATTTGCAATCTCTACTCCTTTCATATTATAATGGATTTAGTTATGTTTTGTAGTTTTTTACCTGAGACACATACATGTCTCAAGTCTGTACCAATACTCATTGTTTTTCATATTTATTTTTATTTTCCTATAGGATATTGATCATGGCCAAATAGCCCTAATTTCTACTTCTGTAGATGGAAAGCAAAATAATGCTTTGGTAAATGGGAAGCAGACAAAGGGAAGGTCTATGAGAGATTTTGTCCTATGAGAGGAGTTAGCTTTTAATTTTGTTATGAGAGACGTGGTAAGTTTACTTAATTATTTTTCTTCAAAGTGTCTTGATAAACCAAATGTAACTAATCAAGAAATATCAAAGGACATGTAACTTCAAAAAATGAGTACAAAATTTCCAGAAGACTTTTCAGTTTACAATAATATGTATTAATATTGGAAAACACAGGCAGATTCAACCTTCTGGTTTCCATGCATGTTCTTCATTCAGATATGTGGATCTTCTGAAAATAATGGGTAAGTGTAAACTGTATACACAGGTTTAAGTGTGGGCCTACCGTGCAAAACAACAGCAACAAAAAGGAAAATGCACAAAATATAAAATTATATATTAAAATTTAAAAAGCAGACCTGGACAAATAAAGCTTACCTAACTAAATTATTATTTTATTACATGGCTTGATGATATTTGGAATATTAATTTTATTAAGTTTTTCATTTTGCTTCAGAGTTAGATAACTCTATTTCCCAAGTTTATAGAAGAAATATTATAATTATTTGGTAATAATATCATACTTTAAAGTTGAGGGAAAAAGCATAGTAATTCCTGAATGAAGCATGTAAGGTTGTAGGTCGATTCCATAAATCAACACCATAACTTTATGAATATTTTTGAAAATCAATGCTATTGAATTTTTAGAGTATTGAAATGTTAGAATTATTTTTAAAAAACATCTTTTCTGCATTTGTCCTAATGATTCATAATCTCTGAAATATCTGTTGTGTATTTTATGCAAGTAATCCTATTTAATAGAAGATACAGAATTAGGTACATGTTTAGATAGCACTTACCTTGTATCTCTATTTATATACAGACATCTAGTTTTGGTCATCTATTTATTAAAACATATTTTATTTATTTTTAGTTTTTAAAAATGTTTTAAAAATTAATTGCTTCTCTCTACTATTAAGAAAATAAGAGAAAGTGAAGGAGTTTGTAGTAGTAAATCACGAGCACCATTTGAAATAATATGATTACATCTACAGCCTCTACCTATCTAATCTAATGAGACTGGAGATATTCATGAATCCATCAAACAAGACAGAATTAATCCCGAGCTTTATACCACAAAAAAATATTATTTGAAGCAATCTTTATTTGGAGCTAACATATTGTTTCAACAAAAACCATTTCATTTAATGATAGTGTAATTTAATTTTCAAATTTGATCTGAATATTCTCCATTTTAAGTAAAAGTTTTGTCTCCTTGAATGATTTTGCAGTTTATTGTATTCCATCAGTAGTACTTCCTAGTTAAGAAATTTTTTTGAGAATTTTTTTTTATTCTTGGAAATGTCAGTTTCCAAGAAATCATTCATAGAAACCAACATGAACATTGATTTTAACCATCACATAAATTGTGTGACTGCTAATAATATCAATGTTTCTTATTACAGTAGATGCAGGAATGTAGCATATACTGGAATGTAGAAATTAAAGGCATTATAGTAAAAAATTAAGGTCATGTATTCATTCATTCATGTATTCATTGTATATAAATATATAAAAATTTTGGGATTCACAAAAAGTTAGTGAATAATTTTGAGTAAGATTGTCAGAAAAGTATCCAAACATACAGAAATAATTAGTCTGAGATTTTAATGATTGTGTGGTTTTGTTTGATAAAGATAAAGAAATTGAAACAGCAGACAAAGTATATATTAAAGAGTGGTTTCTGGACGATCCTACAGTCTTTGGAAAAGAATATGATGATTTGTCTGAGACACAGAATTAAAAATTAAACTTGGTTGTACATGTCCACTCCTCTCCCAAAAAAGCATGTCAGAACCAGATCCTGAGAAAAACATTTCTGATATCCCCCTGGAGTGTTAATAAATGGTAGGAAATGTTTCTCATAATTACAGATAAGATTAACATACACTGGTGAAATGGCTAATTTAATCAATAAAATAATAATAAACATAATTGTCTATATATTATGCCCTGAATAGTCGGAAAGAAGGCTGCACTATCAGCAAGACCAGGATTCTGTGAGGACCTCAATAACAGGAGACAGATGTGGTTGCTTTTGGCTAGAACGAGTGAGGTTGGATTCATTCCTCAGGGTTAATGACTCAATCAATCTGATCTTTCATTGGGTCAGATCACCCTGTTGCTGCATCAATCTGCTATCACTAAGGTTTGCCTGTGGGCATACAGGTAAGCAGAGTCATCTACCAAAAATAGGGCACAAGAGAATCATTTCTCTCAAAAGTTTCCTTACTTGTGTCTACTAAAGAATAACTTTGGCAGTTATATTTCAACAAATGATTTGTGGAGAATCTGGGTTTTGAAGATAATTTGTAAGACATTAAGATTGTTGAAAGATGATTGGAATGTTTTCTAAAGATTATTCAATAAAGATGAATAGAATATATTAAGGTTGGTAAGGATTTCTGGAGATTTATTAAGAAAAGATTATTGCTAGAATATAAAAGTTACGATTTAACCTAAAAGAAAAAAAATTAAATATGTCTACAAAAGAAATCGAGGTTATGATGAAATATACACAAAGAAAAGATAAATAAATGCAAAAAAAAAAAAAAGGAGGCAAGCTAGCCAAAATACACTGTTCATTTAAATATACTAAATCAGGTGATTGAGAGAGATTGAACCATAAGTTTAGACCTCCAGAGATTAAAATAGGAGAGAGTTTGGTGGAGATATTTAGCTAGAACTTGAAACCTTGACAGGAGATGAAATAATTCACAGAAACTGTAGACAAAGTCTAAAACTGGACCTCAGTAACAATAATGGAAACAAAATGTATAATTTGCCATTTATGAAAGGTAGTTTAAGGCATGTGTGAGATGTATATAAAAGGGATATAATTAGCAGTGTTCTAATGTATGGTACACTTGTGTTAATACCAATTATTGTTGCTAAAAACAGTGCTAAACCTGGAAGGATATGGCCAGGAGGTAATTTGATTTTCCTTTTCTGCAGATAATGCTTTTGGGGGGGGGATGGCCTTTAACAATGAAACTACAATTGTGACAGAATTCATCCTTCTTGGTTTTCACACTACCTCGGACATGAAGATCTTGCTCTTTTCCACAATCCTGATTATGTATGTGCTGACAGTTTTAAGTAATGCTACAATCATCCTACTTGTGTGGAATTGTAACCAACTTCAGTCACCTATGTATTTGTTCCTTGCAAACCTCTCCCTTCTGGATATCATGCTCACTTCTTCTGTGACACCTAAGATGTTGGCCATTACAATTTCACAAGTAAATACCATATCCTTTGAAGGCTGTGTCACCCAATCTTTCTTTTATTTTCTCTTTGGGACAATTGAGTTTTTTATCCTGGCAATTATGTCATTTGACCGCTATGTTGCCATCTGTATTCCTCTCAGGTACCCCACCATCATGAGAACCCAGGTCTGCCTGAAGATGATCATGGCCTCTTGGGTGGGAGGGTTAGTGTATATTCTACTGCCTTCCATTGTTACCATACAATTACCATTCTGTGGTCCTAATGTTATAGACCACTTTTTCTGTGACACTGTTCCCATGTTGAAACTGGTGTGTGGTGATCTCTACATGGTGGAGATAATTCATTTTATCTGTTCTGCAATTCTCCTTCTAATCTCTCTTTTCTTTACCCTGACTCCTTATATCTTTATTGTGTTTACCATTGTCAGGATGCCCTCTACTCAGGGACAGTGGAAGGCTTTCTCCACTTGTGCTTCTCACATGATTGTTGTCACTATATTTTATGGTGTTTCCATTTTCCTCTATGCCAGACCTTCTAAGAACAATGTCTTATCTTTCAACAAATTAGGCACCATTTTGAGTACAATAGTGACACCTTTGTTAAATCCATTTATCTATACTTTAAGAAATAAGACAGTCATACATTCCCTAAGGCAGACAGTTGTCAAACTGAAAGGTTTCCTAAGAGTATAGATACATGTTTATTTGATATGTAATGCTAGCAATAAAATTTTACTTGCTTTGGAACCATTTGCATTTTTCACATGATATAAGTAGAAAATATTTACAAAAGACATATCTGATAAAGACTGTTGACTAAAATATACACTGATAAAAATGGTCAAAAACATGATGAGATTTCTCACCAAAAAAGATATATAGCTGTCAAATAAACATACCAAAAGATGTTCAATATCACATATCATTGGGTGGATACAAATTAAAACAAGAGCAAGATACTACTACACACAATTTGGAATCACGAAAATCTAAAACACTAAAATCTACACACAATTTGGAATCACCAAAATCTAGAATCTGACGAGGGTGCTTGGGTGGCTCAATTGGTTAAGTGTCTGACTTTGGATCAGCTCATGATCTCGAGGTTCGTGAGTTTGAGCTTCGCATCAGGCTCTACACTGATAGTGCAGAGTCAGCCAGAGGATCTCTTTTTCTCTCTCTCTATCCCAAATAAATAAATAAATTTAAAAAACAAAATAAAACACTGACAATACCAAATTATGGTAAGGTTGTGGAGTAATAGGAACATTTACTCATTGTTGATGGGAATGCAAAATGGCACAGCCACTTTGGAAGACATTTTGGTGCTTTTGTACAAAGGTAAACATACTCTTACCATAAAATCCACCTATTGTCCACCTCAATATTTATTCAAATGAGTTGAAAACTTATGAACCCATAGAAACCTGCACATAAATGTTTAGAGCAACTTTATTCATTATTACCAAAATTTGGTAGCAACCAAGATATCCTTCAGTAGGTAAATTGAAAAATAAACTGTAGTACATCAGGCAGTATAGCATTATTCAATGTTAAAAGAAATGAACTATCAAATCAAAAAGATATGGAGGAATATTAGTTGTGTTTTACTCAATACTAAATAATACATATTACACATTTCTCCAAACCATAGAATGTACATCATAAGTAAATCCTAATGTAAACTATGGACTTTGGGTGACAATGACATGTCAGTGTAGGTGCATAAATTGTAAAAACATGTGCCACTCTAGGGAGACATGTTGAGAGTGGGGAAAACTGCATGTATATGGTAAGAGGTATATGGGAACACTGTATTTTCTGCTTAATATTGCTGTGAATGTAAATGGCTGTAAAATCTAAAGTCTATTTAAAAGGGAAAAATTAAAAGTGATTAAATCCCTCCTGGCAAATTTGAAATGGAACACTGTAAAAAGCAAACAAACAAAGAGATAAAACAAAGAAGGGCTAAAACTAAATTGACTGGTATTAAAGAAACGTATATAAACATGAACAAAAATTCAAATAAAAAGCATTAACTTTGAACAAAAACAACAAAAAAGATGTGGAAAAAAGTTGATGAAACATAGGAAATAATATGAAGAAAAAACAAAATACAATCTCATAAATTCAGACTAAACTACAATGCTCCTAGCATAGTAGGGTTAGCTGAAATAAATTTTAATATATTTAATTCAATCAATATGTGTAATTAAGAAAAGCAAGAAATAAGGTGATAAAGAAAGAAAAATGTAAAATAATTAACACGTAAGTGAGTGAGTCAGAACAGGGAATTCAATTAAAGTATAATTGGAGTTTCCAAAATAAGAAATAATTGTGCAACAGATATAATAAGATTATAACCTGAGAAAAATGTTTAGAAGTTAGAAGATCTTAGCATACATATTGTAAAGGCCCAATGTATACTTGTGACAATAACATGTATGAGTCAATATTAAACCATGTTCTGGAAAGTAAGGTTACATTTTAAAGGTAAAATTTTAAAATCTTCCAGATTAAAAAATAAAATCAAGCACTATAAACAAGGAAATAAAACAAAATGTCATCAACCTTCTTAAAATAATTTTCAAAACAAATCACTTGAGCAGCATAATGATTTTCAAGAAACTCAGTCATAGAAACAAATGTGTCATATCTGGATGCTATATCCAGGCACGTTGTCCTTCTTGACTACAGAAGACAAGTTTTAGACATTCACCAAAATAGGGAATACTGTAAGTGTTAACCTTCTTGGGGTAACTACTAGAGGATAGTCTGCTCACAAATGATAGCTTGAACTTCTGGGGGAAGTTTTGACGGTGATCATGAATAACTTAATAAGACTGACAAAGCCCTAACTAGATTTATCAAAAAAGAAAAGGGAAAGGACCCAAATAAAGAAAATCACAAATGAGAGAGGAAAATACAATTATAAGATAATATTATGAAAACTGTATGCCAATAAACTGGACAACCTGGGGAAAAATGGATAAATTCCTAGAAACACATAAACTATCAAAACTGAAACAAGAAGTAAGAGAAAACTTAAACAGTCTGATAACCAGCAAAGAAATGTAATTAATAATCCAAAATATCCAAACAAACTGAAGTCCAGGGTCAGATGACTGGGCTTCCCAGGGGAATTCTACCAAACACTTAAGGACAATCTAAGACCTATTTTTCTCAAACTGTTACAAAATAATGGAAAAGGAAAGAAAACTTATAAGTTCATCCTATAAGCCAACATTTACCTGAGACCAAAAGGAGATAAACACTCCAATAAAAAAAAACAACAACAACTACAGACCAGTCTCCCTGATGAACATGCATAACATGCATGCTAAGTATCTCAGAGAAATGTTAACAAGCTAAATCCAACAGTATGTTAAAAGAATCACCACCATCAAGTGAGATTTATTCTTGGGATGTATGTAATGGTGGTTCAATATTTGCAAATCAATCATGTGATACACCACATTACTAACTAAACGGAAGAAGAAGAACCTTATGATCATTTCAATAGATGCAGAAGACGCATTTGACAAACTACAACATCCATTCATGATAAAATCTTTCAACAAAGAAAGGTGAGAAGGAACATACCTCAACATAATAAAGAACATTAAAAAACAACAACTAATATCATTGTCAATGGGGAAAAACTGAGACCTTTTCCTCTATGGCCAGGAACAGGAGAGGGAGGGATGTCTATTCTCATCACTGTTAGTTAACATAGTATGGGAGGTCCTAGACACAGCAATCATATAACACAAAGAAATAAAAGGCATCCAAATCAGCAAGGAAGAAGTAAATCTTTCACTATTTGCAGCTAACATGATATTTTATACAGATAATCTTAAAAACTGGTCTTAGAACTATACACAAATTCAGTAAATTCACAGGTTACAAAACCAACATACAATAATCTGTTGCATTTTTATTCATCAATGTAGAACTGCATAAAAATAAATGAAAGAATCAATACCATGGAGAACTGCAGCAAAAACAAGATACCCAGAAATAAACCTAACAAAAGATGTAAAACACTGTACTCTGAAAACCAGAAAACACCGATGAAAAAAATAAAAATGATGTAAAAAATGGAAAGACATTCCATGTTCATGGATTGGAAGAAAAATATTTTTAAAATGTCTATACTACACAAAGCATATTTAATGCAATCCCTATCTTAATGCCAATAGCGCTTTGAACAGTCCTGGAACAAATAATCCTAAAGTTTATGTGATGCCACAAAAGACCCCAAATAACAATGGAAATCTTCAAAAAGAAAAACAATGCTTGAGGCATTAAAATTTTGGACTTCAAGATATATTATAAACTTGCTGTGATCCAGACAGTATGTCATTGGAACGATAGACATGTAGGTCAATAGAAAAAATAAGAAACCCAGAAAGGAATCACAACTTTTTGGTTATTTGATCTTTGACAAAACAGGAAAGAATAACCAGTGGATAAGGAGTCTCTTCAACAAATGCTATGGAAAACTGGTGAGTATCATGGAAAACTGGACAGTATCATGCAAAAGAATGAAACTGGATCACTTTCTTACACTATACCCAAAAATATATTCAAAATGAATTAAAGACCTACATTTGAGATAGGAAACCATTAAAATCTGAGAGGAGAACACAGGCAGTAACCTCTTTGACATTGCCCATAATAATTAATTTCTAGTTATGTCTCGTGGGCAAGGAAAACACAAAATATTGGAATTTCAGCAAATAAAAAGAGGAGAAGGAAACTATGAAACTATCATAAAAACCACAAGACAACCTACATAATGGGAGGAGATATGCAAATAACATATCCAATAAAAGGTTAGTATCCAGAATACATAAAGAATTTATAAAACTCAACATACAAATAACAAATAATCCAAGTTGAAAATGGGCAGAAGACATGGATATACATTTTAAGACATGAATATATATTTTTGCAAAATCATGTGGACGGCTAACATGATTCGTTGTATGTGAGTCATGGCTTTTCAAACACTTTTAATGTAGTGAAACAAGGAGTTAGTTGAAAGATGGTCTTCTGGGGCGCCTGGGTGGCTCAGTCGGTTAAGTATCCGTCTTCGGCTTAGGTCATGATCTCATGGGTTCGTGGGTTCGAGCCCCGCGTCAGGCTCTGTGCTGACAGCTAGCTCAGAGCCTGGAGCCTACCTCAGATTCTTTGTCTCCCTCTCTCTCTGACCCTCCCCTGCTCATGCTTTCTCTCTCTTCCTCTCTCTGTCTCTGTCTCTCTCTCTCAGAAATAAAAACATTTTAAAATTTTTAAGAAAGATGGTCTTCACACAGTGTTCTTTGCCAGAGTTGTGTATGTGGCACTTTATTCTTAGGCCCCCATAAGTGGTCCAACATCTCTCTAACATAGTGAACCCTGATGCTAGTTGAAAGATACTTTATCCACAGTAACTTTTTACAGAGTCGTGTTTATGTCACTTTCCACATAGTTCACAGCATAGGTTCTTCAACACTTGTAACGTAGTGAAACGAGATATTAATTGAAAGTTGCCCGTCCCACAATGTTGTTTCAGAGTTGAGCATATGGCACTTTCTGACTAGGCCCTCATGGGTTTTCTAACACTTCTAAATTAGTGAAATCAGATGGTAGTTGCAAGATGGTTTCCCACAGTGTTGTCTCACAGAGTGGAGGAACTGCATTTCTGCATGGTTTATCATACACTCCAAAAGATGATACTCCTCAGTATTGTTTCTCTTAGTTGAATATATGGCATGTTCTGAATTGACCCCTTGCTGCTTTTTAAACAACTCTAACTTAGTGAAAACAAAAAGAAGCTCAACATCATTAGGAAAATTCAATAAAAACTACAGTGAGATATCACCTCACAACCATCAGTACGGCTAAAATTAACATCACAAAGAAAAACAGGTGTTGGGACAGAGGAGGACAAAGTTGAATACTCTGATACTGTTGGTGGGAATGCAAACTAATTCAGCCACTCTGAAAACTGTATGCAGTTTCCTCAAAAACAGTTAGATATAGGACTATCCTAAGATCCAGCCATTGCACTACTAGGTATTTACCTAAAGAATACAAAAATAGTAATTTGAAGGAATGCAAATTCCTGATATTTATAACAGTATTATCTGCAACAGCCAAATTATGAAAAGATCCCAAGTGTCCATCAACTGATGAATGACTAAATAAGATATGTGATATATATTATATCATGTTCAGTCATAAAAAAGAATGAAAACCTGTTATTTGCAACAATGTGGAAAGAACTATAGAGTATTGTGCTAAGCAAAAGTAGTCAATCAGAGAAAGATACATACTATATGATTTCACTCATACTTTGAATTTAAAAAAAAAAACAAAAGAAACATCATGGGGAAAAATAGAGAAGGAAACCAAGAAACAGACTTTTAACTATAGAGAAGAAATGAATGGTTACCAGAGGGGATGGGTGGAGGGATGGATAATGGAAATCAAGGAGTGTGCTTTTGACACATACATGGTTGTGTATGTAAGTGTTGAATAACTAAACTGCATACCAAAAACGAATGTTATATTGCATGTTAACTGACTAAAATTTAAACAAAACTTTAAAAAATAATATTATTTTTAGAAAAAAATATTCTACTTTTATGGTTCTAAAAGTCAATAATCCATATAAAATGTATTTTACTTTGTTTTGTTTATTAAAGTTATATATCATTATTGTTTCTCCCCAAGACTCTCACAAAATTACCTTCACGTCCTTATTTCTCAAGCTGTAAATGAAAAGATTTAACATAGGGTTGATGACCAAATAGAGCAAGATCAAGATCAGTTTGTCCCCCTCTACTGAATAGAGCAATGTTGGCTTCATGTTACTGATCCATCCTGTTCCTTAATATACGATCACCACAATAAGGAGGGAAGTGCATGTGGAGGTCTTTATTGTTGTTGCTGTTATTGCTGATTCCCTTTAGTCGATTCTATTTTCATCACGGACACCAGGAAGTGAAGCTAGGAGAGAATAATCAGGAGCAAGGGGAATAACATTGTCTTAGCCTCACCTATGACCATCATGGTCTTCTGCACAAATACATCAGTACAAAACATGTGAAGAATAAGCAATTCACAGAAAATCAAGTCAAGAACATAGAGACCACGAAGCGGAAGATTGTGAAGTAAAGAGGCATCACTGAGGCAAAAATACTGATGTCCAAGCTCCCAGAGTCAATGCCACAAATATAGACCAGTTGAAACAGATGAATGAATATTTCAGTGGGTAACAAATGACCATGTAGTAATCCAAAGCCACCAATACAAGGAGAAAGCACTCAGCTGCCTCCTTCTGGTCAAAGCAGAAATAATATATGACGTTTATGCTTGTAACAAACACCTCGGGGACAACAAGTATATTAAAAATATGTTGAGAAATTCGAGATAAAGAGGAAGAAATACATGCATGTCTGCACAATAGAGTTCAGAATGACTAAGGTGGTAATGGCTGTGTTTCCAAAGAGATTCACCAGGTAGACAAGAGAGAAGTAGAAGAACAGGGAGAGCTCATCTTGGGGAACTGGAAAATCCCACAAGAACAAACTCGCTGATGGTACTGGAATCCTCATACCCATGAAAAACAAAGTGTAAAAATGGCGCCATGTGGAAATAATGATATGTACCAAATTTATCACACCACCAAATACAAACCTCATTACAAATATAGCTTTAATTAGAATGATGGTTTTGTCTGTGTGTAATTTCATTGGACATACGTATGATTGTTTAGAAAAAGCAGAATTCTTCTATCAGTTCAACTATGATCCAACCACTAATATATTTAAGAGAAGAAAAGAAAGTCAAGTGTGTAATTTAAAGATAATTTCTCCTACCTCTTCCCAAGTTGAATGAACGGACTTACAACTAAAATATTTAGTAGAGGCTGTATGGTATAATTATATGAACACATTGGTTCTAAAAAAATCTCATAAAAAATAGCCAGAGACTTTCCAATTTTATGTATTGCACCTTTGAATTGTTTAAGTAATATTATCGAAGTATAGTTAACATATAATACAATGTTATATTAGATTCAGGTGTGTAATATAGTGATTTGATAATTCTATACATTATACAATAATCACCACAACTGTAATCACCACCTGTCACCCTCCAGCGTTAAACTCCTTTCGATTCTTGGGGTGCCTGGGTGGCTCAGTCGGTTAAACGTCTGACTTCAGCTTAGGTCATAATCTCACGGTTCGTGGGTTTGAGCCCCACGTTGGGCTCTGTGCTGACAGCTCGGAACCTGGAGCCTGTCTTCGGATTCTGTATCTCCCTCTCTCTCTGATCCTCCCCTGCTCATGCTCGCTCTCTCTCTCTCTCTTTCTCTCTGTCTCTCAAAAATAAAAAAAAACATTAATTTTTTAATTAAAAAATAAACTCCTTTGGATTCTTAATAATTACATGGCAGTTATCCCTTCATCATGCCCGTTTTTTTCATGGCCACATTTATATCATTCTCAAACTTCACAACCGTATTGTACATTAAACTTCCAAAAATTATTTATTAATTGTTTAGAGAGAGAGGGGAAAAGGCAGAGTGAGAGAGTGAATCTTAAACAGGCTCCACACCCAGCATGCAGTGGGACATGGGGTTTGATCCCACGACCTTGGGATCATGCCCTAAGCTAATATCAAGGGTCAGACAGTTAACTGACTGAGCCACCCAAGCATCCCTCAAAATTATTTTCCAAATTTTAAGAGTGTGTTGAATTGCAGAAAACTAAGACTTGCCAAAAATTAAAGGCCATTTATTTCATTATTCAACCATAAAAATAAAAATAAATCACATCAGAAATATACTTAATACACATAGCTATTGCATGAAACTGAATTGAGAATTAGAAGAAAGTGCCATTATAAGTTTTTGGTTTATTTGTTTATTTTGGCCAAAGATGACAAATTCCATGTAAGCATATAATTTACTTACTGAAATATTTTAACTTGTACAGTTTCAAAAAGAACACTGAGAGGAGCTAGTTATCTTTATGTTAATAAGCTAAACAAACATATTTTTCTCATTGTTAAAAATGTCTTCTCAGTGTCCATCAATGGACAAATGGATCAAGAAGATGTGGTTTATCTATACGATGGAATACTACCTGGCAATGAGAAAGAATGAAATCTGGCCATGTGTAGCAACATGGATGGACCTTGAGGGTGTTATACTGAGCGAAATAAGTCAGGCAGAGAAGTTCAAATATCATGTTTGCACGTATAGGAGGATTAGGAGGAACTTAACTGAGGAACAAGGGGACAAGAAGGGGGGAAATGGTGGGGGAAAGGGAGAGAGGCAAACCATGAGAGACTCTTGAATGCTGACAAAAACTGAGAACTGATGAATGTAGGGGGGAGGGGGGATGGGCATGGAGGAGGGCACTTGTGGGGATGAGCACTGGGTGTTATATGGAAACCAACTTGACAATAAACTATTTGTAAAAAAAAAAAAAAAGAATGAGGTTTATAATATGTTATCTTTGGTGAAATCTGTTAACTCCATTACCTCAACAAGAGAAAAAACTCAAAGTGAAGATTTTTAAAAAGGAATACTTAGTGACACTGTATCTATTTAAGGTCAAAAGTTTCTTACATGAAAGTTTTTCAAGACTAGGGTAATTCAAGGGAGGATTTCCAATGTTTTGGCTTCTATCTCTCTTCCATTAAATTCCATTAAGATCACTGTCAACAAGATAAGGTAAAAGTAAATTTTATTTCAATGTGAGCATGTATTCCAGTGTTATCACTAGGTTATGGCAATAAAAACATCAAGGTGGCTAAAAGAACTTGAGCATCCATTTGTTCACAATTTCCCATTTTTTGAAAAATATGAAAAACCAAAATATTCATAGCCTTAAAAGTATGACATTTGTAAAGTTTCTGAAAATCATAAGCAAGAATGTACATAGTTTTGGGAATTGGAGCTAATCAGTGTGTGCATCCCTCTTGAGTAGGATGTTAAACATGTGACACAGATTTGTTTGTGAGATTTGTTTGCTTCCATTGGCAAGCAGAGTGCTCTGCAATTTAAGGCATTTTGGACAGGACAGAATTATTTTCATTGGTGTTTTCAGGGAACCATTTATCTATCCCAGTAACTACAATAGCCTTTACAGTTTGGCTAAGTTTTTAAGCAATGAGAAGGAAATTCATCATATTGACAATGACCTAAAGTGATTTGAATGTCATTAAAAAAGAAAAAATATTTTATGACATTCAATTTAAGAAATGACTTTTTCTTATTATCCATTCATTTTTTAAACAATTTTTAGCATAAAATATATGCCAGCTACATGACTAGCAAGTGATGATAGAGTAAAAGTAATCTACAAAAGCCAAACACAAATCTTCAATTCTAATGGGGAAATAAATCTCAAAGTAAATGACAGTGTTATTTGACATAGATTTAAACAAAAAAACTATGGAAAAAATGTTTGAGAAGTTAGAGGACAAATTTGAGATACTGAAAAAAATTAAAACTATACAATGGAAATGAAAGTAAAATACAAAGATCAATAATGAAATAATTGAAATTAAAAACACAATGAAAAAAATACTTCAATAGCAACCAAATTCAAGCATGAGTTTTGGGGAAATTAACAAACTAATTATGAAATACGTATAAAAAACAAGAGTATGAAAAATGCAAAGAATAGTGGAAAATTTTTATTTATTTACTTATTTTTCTTCCATAGTTTATTGTCAAGTTGGTTTCCATATGCTCATCCCCACAAGTGCCCTCCTCCATGCCCATTACTCCCCTTCCCCTCACCCCCACCCGCATCTGCCCTCAGTTTGTTCTCAGCATTCAAGAGTCTCTCATGGTTTGTCTCCCTCCCTCTCCCCAACTATTTTTCCCCTTCTTCTCCCTCATGGTCCTCTGTTAAGTTCCTCCTAATCCTCCTATACGTGCAAACATATGGTATCTGTCCTTCTCTGCCTGACTTATTTCGCTC
This sequence comes from Crocuta crocuta, assembly GCF_008692635.1. Classification (NCBI taxonomy): domain Eukaryota; kingdom Metazoa; phylum Chordata; class Mammalia; order Carnivora; family Hyaenidae; genus Crocuta; species Crocuta crocuta. The sequence continues at coordinate 286,904 of NW_027532009.1, read as the reverse complement.
AGCATAACACCCTCAAGTTCCATCCATGTTGCTACACAATGGCCAGATTTCATTCTTTCTCATTGCCATGTAGTATTCCATTGTATATAGAAACCACTTCTTCTTGATCCACTCATCAGTTGATGGACATTTAGGCTCTTTCCATGTTTTGGCTATTGCTGAAAGTGCTGCTATGGATATTGGAGTACATGTGCCCCTATGCATCAGCACTCCTGTATCCCATGGGTAAATTCCTAGCAATGCTATTGGTGGGTCATAGGGGAGTTCTACTGCTAACTTTTTGAGGAACCTCCATACTGTTTTCCAGAGGGCTGCACCAGTTTACACTCCCACCAACAGTGTAAGAGGGTGCCTGTTTCTCCACATCCTTGCCAGTGTCTATAGTCTAGTGGAAAATTTTAACTGAAACCTGTCAGATTTAGAAGATTTATACTTTGTAAAGGTTTACTCCATTGCTCCAGTGATAAAGACTGTGGATTGGGCATTAAGTATAAATAGATAAATGAACCAGAAGAAAGGCTGTAGAAATAGATCTGCGCATTCATCCAACAAATCTCTAACAAATGAAGGAAGGAAATGTGTGGCAAATAAGATTAAGAATTCTTTACACTTGTACCAACAGTTTAACAAGGCTTAGGGTGGAAAGCCATCACTGGGTGAAAGCGCCCAAGGTTAGTCATTAAGTAAAATAAAGTTTAGGGTAAAAAGCTGCCTCCACAGCATCAGAGAACAGTTAGAAGCAGAAAGCCTCCACAGGGTGAATGTGCCCAAGGCTAGTCAATGAGTAGAACAAAGCATAAAACAGAAAACAGCTACAGGGCAAAGACACCCAAGGTTAGCTAGTGAAAAGGATGCCTTGTTAGCCTTGAGTCAGCATGCTCCAGCAATCTTAAACTTTGGAGAAAGGAGCTACTTAGCTGTATTGCCTACAGAGAGACATTGTGCATCTGGCCACTGGCGGCATTATATCATTGTGCTTTACTCTCAACTTCAAATGCCACCCAGACCTTTTGCTTCTTCTTCTTCTTCTTCTTTTTTAATGTTTTATTTATTTCTAGGAGAGAGAGAGAGAGAGAGAGAGAGACAGCGTGACCAGGGGAGGGTCAGAGAGAGAGGGAGTCACAGACTGAAACAGGCTCCAGGCTCTGAGCTGGCAGTCAGCACAGACCCCGACGCGGGTCTCGAACCCACGAACCGCGAGATCATGACCTAAGCGAAAGTCGGACGCTTAACCGACTAAGCCACCCAGGCGCCCCCCACCCCCCTTTTTTTTTTCAGACCTTTTGCTTCTTACACAAAAAAAGTTAACGGTCGCTAGCTTATTGTTTTCTTCTGAGCATTCACCACGTATGTAAATCCTTAAAAGCTCAATTAATACAGACAGGAAACCCCTGTTCGACTCTCTTATCTCCTCCCAGACATTAGCCTCTCTTGCTTTCATTTGTGCATCTGCTCTCTTGCTGGACAAGAGAGAATTCCAGACTCAGAGTCTGTGACAAAAATGTAATAGGGCAAGACACACTAATCAATATATCATAGGGGAGTGGCATAGAAACATCTAAATCCCATTGCCCTGTGTCCTGGAAACATCAATTTGAACAACTATCCAGGCACAAAAATACCTTCACAAAAGTCCAGAATTCCAGGTGAGGAATTAGAGCTCCTGGATGAAGCACAGACAAGAAAAGATACATTGAGGAAGATAAGAAAGATAGATTCACATTACCTCTATCATTGTTCCCACATAGCTGGACAGCCCAGGACAAGGAAAATGCACCTTCCCAGGGGAGGAGAGTGAAGTGATGCCTGACTCAACCATGTCCCCTGTTCCAGCCAGCCCCAGCACCAAGACGGCCCCATGGCCCTAGGTGCATCCCTGAAGGCTCTGGCTAACACAAGCCTCTGCTTCTGCACAGCACATATGGGCTCCAGTAGTCCCAGGTGACTTCTGCAGACTTAGGCAGTTCTGGATGATCCCCAGGCAGGCACCATGAACACAGGTTCCTGGCCCACTCTGGCCTTGTCCAGCTCCTGCAGCTCAGGTGGTTTCTATGACCACAGGCTCCAAACCAGTCCCTGCTAACCTGGACTCCAGCTGGGCAGCTGCAAACCCACGCCCAGTGCCAGGCCAACTACCACAGACCCATGTTTTCAAACCATCCCAGCATCAAGCCAATTTCCGTGGCCAGGAACCCCCAAGCCCATCCCAGAGCAGTCCAGCATCCATGAACCCACAAACACTCCTCATCAAGGAAGTGCAATCAAAACCACAACAAGATGTCACTTCACACCTGTTAGAATGGCTACTATTCAAAGGACAGGAGATAACATTGCTGGTTAGGATACAGAGAAAAAGGAACTTTTGTGCACTGTTGTTAGGAATATAAATTGTTACTGCCACTAGGAAAAACATCATGAAGAGTCTTTATGAGAATTAATTTTTAAATAGTTTATTGTCAAATTGTTTTCCATATAACACCCAGTGCTCATCCCCACAAGTGCCCTCCTCCATGCCCATCACCCGCCTTCCCCTCCCTCCCACCCCTATCAGCCCTCAGTTTGTATTTATCTATCCCAGTAACTACAAAGCTTTGATATTTTGATTAAATATTTAAGCAGCGGGAAGGAAATTTGTCAGTATTGACAAAGATCTAAATAAACTTTTTTCAAAGAAAAGTGAGTTTTGTTTTCTACAGAAAACAAACAGAAATCTTCAATTCTAACAGGGAAATAAACCTCAAAATAAATGCCAATATTATTTGA